>NW_028186757.1:2909388-2926153 GCF_003343005.1 Rhea americana | reverse complement strand
GGCGTCGGTGCCCCTTCCCGCGGCGGGGGCGAGCCTTCCAATGGCAGCGGTGCCGGTGCCCCCTCCCGCGGCGGCGTGCCTTCCCGCGGCGGCGTCGAGCCTTCCCATGGCAGCGGTGCCGGTGCCTCCTCCCGCGGTGGCGGCGCCGTGCCTTCCCATGGCAGCAGTGCCGGTGCCTCTCCCCGCGGCGGCGGCGTGCCTTCCCGCGGCGGGGAGCAGCGCGCTTCCTCGGCTGGGGGCGGCGGGTCCCGGCCTTCCCCTTCCCCCTGGCCCCCGCCGGGGCTCGGGGCAGCCGCGGCCTGCGGGCCGGGCCCAAGGTCCCGCTCAAACGTCAGCATCTCCAGCTGCGCCACCACCTCCATGGCCCCGCGCGCCCCCCGCCTCTCTCCAGCCGCCCCACGCGGCCAGCGGCCCCGCCCACAGCCCTACGCTATTTCCGGCCGCCGCCGAAGGCGCGCGGCTGCTGACTGAGGTTGTCTGGGCTACGGCGAGGGGCAAGGCAGGACGCATGCGTGGAGCGGGGAGGGCGGGCCAGCGCGGCGGGGGGCGGTACCGCGGTGCGTCACTAGGGGTTGGCGCGAGGGGCGGAGCTCAACGGCTGCTGCCCCGGTCTTGGGGGCGCGGGGAGCGCGGRGGCCGTTAGAAGTGGAAGAGTAGAAAGTGGCTGACTTGATTTTCTAGGGCTTTAATTCATTATCGGACCCGTTTGACCTTTGATAGACCTTTTATTAAAATAGACTATGGTGTTAAAAACTGAAGAGAGATAAGTATTGTTAATTGGCAGGCAGAATATATTGTCACTGGTAGTCAATTGTAATTATATGTATTCAGCTTGCGTCTTGTCATAATTTTCATCTTCTTAAGTCTTAATGCTTAGTAAATTTCATGATTAAGTCAAACATGGTAAGTTTTGTTTTCCTTAGGTTTGCTTGAAAGACAAGGCTGGAGGTCACTGCTACTCTCTTACGTGGGCTTAATTCTAACTGGGACCTACTGGGGTGTGTTCTGATATTTCATAAATACACTGATAACTTATACAAAAGACTCATGTAATTAAAATTTAAGAAGCACTTAAGGAAAGTTAATATCTATTACAGTAACAGTCCTATAATAACACCTAACCTGATAACACTTGACCACATCTTTAAGGTCATCAAACCATTCACCACAACATAAATGTCCATTTATTAGGTTCATCATAAATCGCCATTCTTCTTCTGTAGCTTGAGGGGTTTTTGATGTCTGTCCAATGCATCGCACGCTCTCCAGTGCGGCCCACCCGCTTTCGGTGCGCAAAACAGTGCAAGAGAGCTCCAAGGAGGAGGATCCCAAAACGGAGTAAAGTATTCCATGTGATAATTTTGAGAGTGCCAAATAAGACTGGGATTTGAATATATGATAAGTGCATAGAAGAGGAAGGTACATTTCCCAGTGCACATTTTCCATGTAATGAACTTCCCCTCCAGCTCCGAGAGAGCGGCATGCTTATAGCTCAAAGGGTACTCAACAACATTCTATTCTACTCCAGAATGTCAAATTTATGTTGAAAAAAAAGTCACAGGAGTGCTTCACAAATACCCCAAAATAGGCAGCAGTGAACATCCAACAGTCAATAGATGTCCTCCTCTGCAGCCACTCTGCTGTATTACTTTGTTTGCAACATGACACAGAAGATGCAACCAGCAGAACTTAATAGGAAAACTGAAAATTAAATTTATACATATATTCATGTAGAGTAATTCAGTAATATTTTTTATATTTATCMAAAATTATATATAGGCCAAGCGGAATAGGCACATGAGTGTGTTCCACAACAGGTTTAGCATTATGGGTATTTGATTCTGTTTGCASTGAAGCAATGAGCCTGTATAAACTRTATATAKAAACAGCAGACAGAAGTAAACTCCTAGATAACTCGCACAGTTAATCAAAATATCTAGATCAGGAATCTGCTTGTCTCCATTGACTACTTTGGGATCCTGAACTTAGGATCCATAAAGGCACATGGTTTGAATATTACAGCCCTATACTGTAAGCTCTTTAAGAAAAAGGATCTTCAGAAATTCACACAAGTAAATGTTAACCACAATTTGATGCCAAAACAGCTGAACAGGAATTAAATGTTGAAGACTCATAAAAATGGTTTGTACWGAATCTCATTCGCAGATATGTTTTCCTCCTTAATGATGTGACTGAAGTGAGATCTGCATGCAATTAAAGGCTAAATAGAGGCAGAGTCCTGCGAAAGTCCAATCCTGCCAAAACAGATCTTGCAACAGTTTCCTTTCAAAACTAAGTAAGCAGAGTTTTTCATTAGCTTGGAATTTTTGCTCACCTATTTATTTAGTTTTGCAGGATTGGGACATAAGATTTGCCAGAAATTGACTGTAGTACAGCATTTGTGAGTTTGTGTGAGGAAGTTGATCACTGTGGCTGGGAGGAGATCAAGTTATTTCCTAACAAAAAAGTAAAATAATCTATATGATAGGATAGGACTGAACTAGTTGAATGATGAGGAAATAAAAATTAATCTTATGTGCTAAATATAAAATTCTTGATAATGGAAAGGCATATGCAAGTTTCTGCCTTGCACTTCTGTAAGCGAACTAATTCACTCTTCTCATGAATCATGTCTTTCCTGCTTTCTAAAGTGTTCTAATAAGAATTTTGTAGTTGGACTCTGGCAACTAGATTGTGTTTTGACAGTTTCCTCCAAATTTGTGCAGAACTGGCAGCATCTTTTGAACAAGAAGATAACTTTATTTAGTCTGAACACTGCAGGTTAGCATTTAACTTACARGATAACACTTCTCTCAGAATGAGGACAGTGAAAGACATCATGCACAATAAACATTATCCATTCAACCAGGGCATTTTTAAGTAATCTGCAACGCAGCAATACAAGCACTGAGATGTTCTAGCAAAAGAATCATTTGATAGATGTACACTTGAATCATGGTAGCTCTAACACTTGTTTTCAGTGTCTAAGTGCTTAATAAATGTTACTACTGGGACTGGAATCCAGTGTCATCCATTACAAAAGGGCTAGAAATTATTGTAGGCCTGTTTTCTGCCTACGATTTCTTTTGATGAAGTTCTCTGTAGGTGTTGTTTTCTACATTTATTTTATCTATTTCTGCTGCTGAGACAGGTGTGCATAATTGTTTCCATCATACTTTTATAGCTAAAATGACACCATTCAAACTATTATTACAATGTTTTATTAAATTTCCTTGGATGCAATTTAGGAATATGTTAAAAACCATAGTTTAATCCTGATATCTCTCCTGAACTTGAAGGTTGAAAATTGCTTGGAGATTTCAGTATGCTGCCTTTTATGTCTTAAGAGGAAAGTAGAAAAGGCATGAATAAAAAAGGAAGACATTTCCTCTTAATATATTTGAAATATGAAAATAACTGCTATTGTAACATTTATCGTTCACACATTTTATGCTTTTTTAATTTCGTGGACTATACAGCATGATAKCAGAGATTATGGGCAGTATAAGAAGAGTGTACTTTAACTAATAGAACAAATACAGTAAATTTGAAAAATACACATCTATCTAAAGACTTTTTTTCTCAGTGTTTAGGTTATTTTGGTAATTTGACAGCATTTTGTGTGTAGCTGATTTCAGTGTTTCGTCAGTATAATCAGCTACCTGGTTAGATCTTCCTTGAGATCTTGTGTCAGTTAAGATATGTTTCTAAAAATAATAAGAAAAAGAACACCCTGGAAATACCATTTTAGATATCTGCAATAAATAGGCAACTACTTAGACTGTAAGGTTTCTGGTATATTAGCCATGAACTTTACATTTTATGAAAATAATAACATAGTTTTAGTGAATTCGAAAGTGAGCTGTTACAGGTTCCTGATAGTTTCATTTGCTTATAAGCGTCTCTTGCTTATTACCACTCAGTTTACCTTGCACACAATTCTAACAATACCAGCTGAAGTTTTAAACAGGTTCAGAGTAGGCAAATTACACTTCACAGCTCTAAATGGAAACAAGAAAACGCCCTGGCTGTTTTAGGAGTGTACAGGAAGCATGACATGATAAAACTTCTGGGAAATATGTTTACAAATTCAGAGGTACGGTACCAMTGGACAGAAAACATTTGCCAGTCATTTCTCTTCCTGAAGACTCTTCTCTGTTTTGGGCAGAGAGATGGTGGGTATTCCGGTACAGTGTACATTCAAGCRTAAAACTTGGTGGGAATCACCACCAAAAATGCTTTGGTACAGGTAAGGGTTTAACTGGAGAGCTGAAGAGGCTTAGGAATTTCATTAGCGCTGGTCAGAACAGCATTCCCTGCTCCTTCRCGTGTTGTGGGGACACAGCATGTTTATACAGTTTGCTAACTCTTCCAGCTCAGATCAGCACCAGTTTTTCTCCGATCAATACAGAGAGAAAAAAAAGAGAGTATGTACGAGTTTGATTCRTACCAAAGTAATGGTACTGGGAAAAGCATTAAAATGCATAAAACTGCAGTTACAGCAGGGGTTTTTGCCAGCACAGTTCTACCAAAAAATCACATCTGTAGGTGTCCTTGCCATGCTTAATGTTTCCACTGTAAACTTATCCCAAGTGGCTCAGAGCTAAAGGATCATTTCACATCAACTCTTGCAATATTTCACTTTTTAAAAAAATAAAGGAAATAATATTCTTGTTATAGTCTCCTAAATTGCTTTCATTCTGTCCTACACAGATAGCTAAGTGCATGAACTGAATATTTCTTCTACAATGACCAGAAATGTTAGAATGCTGACATCTGAACTGTAACTCCGACATCTGAGAATAAATACCCCAGGGAAGGGAACAAATCAATTTAAAACTTTCTTGAGTGGTTGGTTCTCTTTGCAGACTCAGAAAAACAATACTCAGAAGAATAATTTCCTTTTGTTACAAGAAGTAGCCTTAAGCTTCATGTGGACTCCACACACGTCAGAGTATAAAGAGACTGACTTTCTTATTACTTCTTATTACTTCTCTTACTAATCAAAATCAGAAAAAAATTACAGTCAGCCACACTTCCCTTTTATTAGACAATTCTTGCATACTAACATGCCCATGTGCCAATTTGTAGGAAAGACTTGGTCTATGGGTGGTCACTCCTACTTGGATTCTTATAGAGGGATATTTATTTGCTGGTGATGACTGTKGTGCCCTCATACCATTGCACATTCATATTGTTATAACCCATTTTCAAGGGAAAACACTCCTGATTTTCCAGTTCAAACTAGTTTTATATAGAGTTTCTCTTTTAGATTCAGCTATCCATATACAACTGTATTAATCAACTAAAACAGTGTGTTCTGAGATGACCTTAGATTTGCAACAGTTTTGCAAATACTGTTCATATACAGAGCTTTTTTTATCACCCAAGTATTGTGAGGGAGATTAAGGTATTTATGGTCAGGAGCAGTGGGAAGGAAGAGAAGTCAGGTCAACAGAATTTTCTCTATCACTATTGCTATTCACAATTCCTCTATCGAGATGAGTCAATATTGTAGCCTCTACAGCTGAAATTCCTTATTTTGAAACACRATTAAAATAGTTACAGTGCAGTACAGAACATTTTTACATTTCAAAGCTTCAAATAGTTGTACAGAGTTAAATTATACAAATTCCTTTGTTGCTTCTGTGTATAAAGGGTTGGGCAGGTTATAACTAGAGGAAAAGAACCTATATGACTTCTAAGTATAAAAGGCTTTTCTCCTCAAATGTATTTTTAAATTTATAAAAATACACAACTTCATCTTCCTCTTTTGTTTTGTCCTTCCAAATATGGCCAGTAATTTTCTGATTATTGAGCTGCCCACAGCCAATTTCATCTATTCAGATCCCTTCACTGATGAGTTAACTGATTCACCTCCAGTTATTCTAAGAGTTTGTGTAATTTATTTATCAGCTCTTTTATTAGCGTCTATTACATTCTTTTTCTTGTTATGATTTTGCTCCAAAATTTTTAATTATACTAATATAGGCATAATTTGGTTAATTGCCAAACCAACTGCATCCAAGCTTCATCTATACATGTGATTTATTCTGGTATGTATAAATAGCTCAGAAATTTCAAATGTCTGTATAGCTGAAATTAGCTTGTTGGAGTTTGTCATGAGTCATATTTGGAGAGAATAATACACTTTATAAAATTGAGTGTGGCATACATAAAGTGACCTTAGCGTAGATGTAAGACTGGGAGAAAAGAAAAAGAACAAGGTACATTTTAATAACCTGGTTGTTTATCTTAAATTCTTGTTCTTCAGGCAGTTTTCCCATACCCTTGTGTTAAGTTTTCATGGCCATCAGAGCATTTTACTGATTATCTCTGGAACCTAAAAGAATTGTTTCCTCTGTCGACATATACCTTTAACCAACCCATCTCATTTTGGCTGCACAGCCTGATATTCCTTCAGTGCTTGCAATAATGTTTTGGGTAGACAGGCACTCATTAAAGCATCAGTATTTGACAGACATTAGGCATAAAATTTGTGAAGAAATTAAAGAATATAATTTTTAATTTACTGGTGTAATAACTGAATCTAAAACTTCTCTCTGTGTTCATAGGATTTGTTGTAGATTTCTGTAGACCTCCCATTGCATGTTGTATTTCTTACACCATGCTTTCATAATCATTTTAATGCAGTGTAAACTGATGCCGCCAGCAAAATGGGTGGTCTTGCCCTTCCCCTCGTTCTCATCTTCTCTCCTGTTCTTTTTGCCTRTGCCTTGTGTTCATGCAGCCATGAGTGAACAGGAAAATTATCCAATAAAAATTAAACTATGTCCCCCCAGGTTAGTTTTTTCAGCCAGGTCAGTCTCAGATCTCCAGTTTCACTATGTAGTCTTACAGATGCTATAACTAGCATAAGGAGGCTGGGCAATGTGAAATGTGTAGTTGGGAGAGAGGCAAAGGCAAGTCTGTGACATCTGGTGCAAGTACAAATCTGTGCTGGATTTAACTGCTTGTGGGATCATGGGATGAGAGGACACTACCTGGGCAGCAGAGGCTAGTTCCTGAAACCAGTCCCATCATTTGGTATTTTTCAGTGAGGACAGTCACAGTCAGTCTTTTCCTTAGAACTTATTTATTCAGGAGATAGTTTTGCTAGGTAGTTCTGTCCTGCTGTCAAAGTAATGACTACTTTCATCTTGGATCTGTACCCTGGTCTAGTTCATAATGAAATTTCACAAACATTTGTGTCTGTATGTCTGAGGGTGTGATGAGTAGCAAGAGGAATATATTAAGGGACATCTAGAAGTAGGAGGGAGACAGGGTCTATTTAAACAGATACTGTTGCTTAAGGCCTTGCTTCACAAAACCATTGTATCATTATAAAGTTTGATATAAATAAACATCTTCATACAGGCATTTAAATARTATATTTGCTCATACCTCCATACTGACATTGCTGGAGAACTAATATGAAGGTGATCAATCAATTCAAGATGAAAACAGGTCAAAGATAATTAAACCCTCAAAACCACTCTTCAAGGAGTACCGTCATACAGTGGTAGATGAGAATGATGAAATATCTTGCCAGGTCGTTGTAGTGCTTGGATACTCCTATCATAATAATATATGTTCAATTCGTTTCAGCTTTGTCAAAACAATCTCAGTATGTTATGTTCTTCACTAATGTTCCTGTAAATGGCTATGCCACCAAGCTAAACTAGATCAAAAGCATACATTGCTACCAATATTTGGTTGCTCTTTAAGTAGTATCTGAAATGTAGTTCCTGCTTTAAGTAATCCAAAAGTCATAGTGTTAACTCATATCCCATATATGATCTGGTTATATATTTTGAATATATAGGCAATAATCTTTTGTCAAAACTTACACTTCATATGAGCTTCATACTTCTTGGTATTCAGGGAGTGTTGTCCACAAAACATACTGATTTTTCCATCTGTTTGGCTGGAACACAATGATCTTTGTATTGCATTCAGATTTAACTACAGGGAACCAATGTTTGTTTAGCCTTTGGCTCAATTATTATAATCCTCTATACCTACAAAAATRTTATAAAACTTCACAAAAAATGAAAATATCTCAGAACACAGAAGTTATTCTGCCTAGCAAAAATGGCTACTGACATCACATTGCCTTTGTGCTCAAATCTCATCACTGAGTCCTCACTGAACATCAGATCAAACACAAAATTTGAATCCTTTTCTTCAAAGAGCTACCCTGGACTGATCCAAGCTACTGGATAGATAAGATCTGCATCACACTGTCCTTCATATGAGAGCTATGAGTAAATTATCAAACTCCTGAGTAAAATTTCTGTCTGTAAGAAGTCGCTTTGCTAGAACCCACCTAATGAAATATTAAATTCATTATTGGGAGAGATTAGGACACGTGTGAGCCCAGTACCTTCAGATAAAATGAGAAATCCTTTAGATAGAATCTTCTTCTATAAACACCAGTAAGACGCATATGGAAGTAAACACAATTCAGAGCACTTGCTAAAGATTATTCAGAAATAACAGAGTCAGAAAGAGAACAAGAAAGCACATTTCATATTAGATATAGAAGTTGTACCTAGGATGCCACAGGGACCTAAGGAAAGTGAAAAGAGAAATTAGACTGAGTATATTACATAGGATATTGATTCTACTATATGAAATAATATCCAATATCATTAGTTCAAGAGAAGCCAGAAGGAGGTTGATATCCACATTATGAATTTGAATRTTTGTGCAGCAGGGATCATATACTTTGCTTCCCTATGGAAAGCACAAGAACAGATTTTATGCTTCCATTTCTTTCAAGAAACACACACATAAACTACCTTTATGACACATTTATGCTTTCTTTGTCCTTCATGGACTTCCTCAGATTCCCTCCATCTGCTTTCCCTCCCAAGCTTCAGTCTCCTCTCCAGGGGATCTGCATTTTACATTACCCCTGCATCTATCTTCTGAGTTTTATTTGTCCTCTACTGTCTTCTCCCATCATAACATGTTACTTTCCTTTCTTGTTTGTCTGACTTAATCCTTTCTCTTTTTGATAGTAGTAATTTGTGGTTGAAGGTACAAGGCACTTTGAGAAACAAGGAACGGAGATCTGGAAGAGACCTGGCTCATATAATCCAGTGTTCTGCAATCTCAGACAAGCATGTGATTCATATTTCATCTACGACTGGAGAAACATCCACTTTCTGCATTATGAAATAGAAAATATTTCATTTTGTTTTGTGGACTGTACAATAAGATCAAAAGCAATGTCACTGCAGTACCTCAGAAAGAAAGTAAAGCAGACGAGATGAAATGATCACATCCTCTCYCCCTATAGTACTAAGTGGACATTGTTTATATAAGTTACCTCAGTTTTGAATAGGCAGAGAGAGGTACAGTACAAATGGGACAAAAAATGCCAATATCCAATGTCCTATAATTTAAGCCAATATCTTCTGGTAAAACGTAATCTGAATTATTATTATTATTTTAGTGATGAACTATGTTTCCTGAAACTTTTCAAGATCTGAATTCTGATCTCTGGTCTGTTTGCTGATTATTTTAGCAGATGGAATTTGAATACAAAAAAGAACTGGACTGTTTAAGCTACCTGTGATGTTTCTCAGCCTGAAGCACTAGATGGCCAATATATGAAAATTTTGCTTTACTTATTTTCACGAGTATAAATAATGAAATGGCAACATTTGCTAACAATAGTACATCAATGAGGATATTAAAGATACAATCAACTATGAAGGATCACAGAATATTGAGAGGCTGGGTGGYTGGGTGATAAAATGGTAGGTGAATTTCATGAAATGAATGAAAGTCTGTAAAATAATACACACGAGAAAAAAAATCCCAATTTTACATTTACAATAATGGGCTCTGACCTATCTACTACAAATCTCAAAAAAGACATTAGGATTATAATAAATAGTTCTATTAAATAATTAGCTGAGTACTTGGTAAGAATTTGAAAAAGGAAAAGGAAAAAGGCAAAGGTAAAAACAAAGGGAAAGAAAAGAGAAAGAAAATAAAAAGAAAAGGGAAAGAAAAGGGAAAGAAAAGAGAAAGAAAAAAAAAGGAAAAGAAAAAAGAAAGACAGAGAAAAGAAAAAGAAAAAAGAAACAGAAAAAAAGAAAAAAGAAAGAGAGAAAAGGAAAAAAGAAAAGGAAAAGGAAAAAGGAAAAGGATGTAACAGAGAACAAAGCAGAAACCTTTATTATACCACAGAATAAATCCACTATATTTCTGCATCTTGAATACTATATGCAGTCCCTCAGCTCAGAGAGGATATAGTGGAACTGGAACACGTGTAGAGAAGAATGACAAGCRTGATCAAAGGTATGAAAAGGATTCTGTACTAAATTGCAAAAACATAATCAAAATGTACTGTCAGAGAGGTTTATGAGTGATACAAATAAGAAACAATACAATAAAAAGAGGCATTAAAGCAATACAATAAAAACATTGTGACGTTAAAACATTACAGACTACATGAGGCAGGACAAAATGAAAAAAAAAGATGCTTCTTCACACAACACACATAATTGAGCTATGGAACTCCCTTCCACAGAATGTGATTGATACTAGAAGTTTCCAAGGACAATAGGGGAAATCTATTCAGAGCTATAAATCTGCTTATGTATGGTAAGTCAGATATAAAAAATTTTACTGAGTTATTGTACATATGTAGATCAACCAGTAGTACATAGAGTTGGTCTGACATTGCCTCAGAGTCAGACATACTACATATGTGCTACATGGCATATTCACTCATATTTCTGTGCAGAATTTCCCCCAACAATAAAAAAAATAATAAATTTCATACACTGTCTATATTAATCAATTTCCTACACTGTATGTTTGTTTACTATTTCTGCTTAGAAGGTTAATTTCAATCACAATACAGCACTCTAAAGCACAAAGCATTTTTATTGAAAAAAGGAGTATAACATCTACACTCTATGTTGTGTTTTACCTATAATAATTAGTAGATGCTCTCACAAAAAAAATTGAGTATACTACCAGATGCATCACTTATATTAAGATTGGATTTTAGTTTGTTTCAGGAAATGGCTTGTGTCCCTTAATAGTCTTACTTCTCTTATTGCTTAGGTTAATTAAAACAAAATGTCTCAGAATTCCATTTATTAGTCAGTATCTAGGGCTTACTTTCTGAATTAGGGAGATACACAGTAGACTTATCTTGCTTTTGCTGTTGAAGATAAATTCAGGGGAAACTAAAGAAGTATTGGTTGCTTTATTGGTTAAGCTAAAAAATGGTCATATTGTAGTAGGAGTTATGATTGAACAGATTTATTTTCATTTACATCTGTATTTATTAAGGCTCTTCAGCTGAGAGGCTTCGTATTTTTGGGCCATGTCTTTTTCTTCAGCTTCTATTTTCTATCCAGCAGTTACTGTGAATTTAAGTATACTAGGACTTTGAAATACTTGCAGTTATTCTTCTTTTTTCAAAAATGGTATCTTCAGGTGCCATTGCATTTTAAGCATAACTGAGTTTCATCCTTTGTTGTTTCTTAGTAGGCAGCTTGTGAGGTGAATGGGAAGAGTATGTTTGTGGGATTTGAAGGGACTTGCACTATAAGATATCATTTTAAAGTTTTGCTCATACTGCACATTTTAAATGCGTAACCAGTGTGTTTTAAAATAGTTATTTACATATTTGGTTCTCAAGACTGTGTCTATAAATACCACACTTAACGTTGTGTTGTCTCTACCTCCAGTCTGGAAAATTTCTGCATTTTCTTTCTATAATTGATTTAGGAACGGAAGTCTAATAAATCTCTAACCACTTGTTTTTGCCAGTTTGGTTAGTTACCATACATATTCGCCATTCCAATTAGTAGCATATCTCAGGGTGAATTGTCTGAATTATAGTTACTGTGCTCTTTGCCCCTTAGCTAATGTAAAAACAGGATAGTTTAAAAAGATATTTACTAGGATACRGTTAAGAAGTATGTTCATAATAGAAATAAAAGCATGATAGTGATTTCTGAAAACCTGCTACAAAGATACAAATTGAGCCTTGTTACTTGCATTCACTTGCATCAGYGTGGCCATTCTTTAAGACATTTACAAAATCATAATTAAGAATAGAAGCATGGTATCTGTTTTAATTGCAATAAAAACACTCTGGACTTCCTTTTCTGCTGTGGAGCTGAAAAAARCATTTGCCTTATGTGACCATATTTAAGGCTGATCATATCTGATAGTTTATTGTCTTCTTATATATTTAAGTATTTCTTTAAAGATTACCTTATTTTATGGATAAAATCCTCCATATAAACTAATACACTTCCATAAGAAACAYAACTTTGTGACAGTGTGGAAAATGAAGCAAAACTCACTAGAAGTTAAGTCCTTCCAGCTTAGAAGTGTTGTATCCATTGCTATCTGATGTGGACTGCCCCTATCCAAGATCATACTTTGATGGATATTGATATTTAATTTGTTTTGTCCTGTTTTCTTTGGGGGCAAGAAGAGAAGGCAGTAAGGCATTCCCAAAACAGGTCACTTTAAGAAACCAGAAGTTTTCAGTAGAAAAACAAAATGTTAGCGGACATGTAGTAACATGTCATCTGATCTCACTCTTGTGATGAACTCTTTCACAAATAATTAGATTTTAATTCTGTCACTGAAAAAGGCATCATTCATCTTGTGGCCAGAAAGTGACACTCTTGAACTTTAAAAAAACATGGCTGTCTCTGCTAAAACTAAGATACCTATAATTTCCTTAATTGATTCACTTACTTAGGTAACTCAATATATTCAAAGGAAATACAATCCAGAGCTACTCATTTGTTTTCTATTCATCTGGGAATGTMTGTTTATTTTGAATCAGTTAGCTCCTTATTTCCACAAAGCTCAAATCATGTATATGCAAAATGGCTACACGCACAAAGAAAAGGCAGCTGAGTATCCCTGCATTTTAGCTTTCCTACATAACCACTCTGTTCAGTTTCAGAGTAGAGGAAAAAGTTTAGTTGCAGAGGAGTTCATGAAGAAGAAAAGAAACTGCAGAGGGCATGTGCTGCAAGTATATAAGTGGAGCCCTTTCGCTAGACTCACTTCGTGGTATCTTCAGCCTTCATCTTATTCATTTCTGATTCTGCTCTGATTTCCCAACTTTCCATCCGTTAGAACCAAAAATACAGTACCTTAAATTAATAGTAGTACTAATACCTTTTCTCTCTGTCAGTGAGGAAGGAGTATCATTGTATTTTGAAGAGTTTAATACAAGAGTGGAAAAGCACAGACAGTAAATAGAAATGATATCTGATCAGAGGTCACACTGTCACCAGGGAATCAGTTCCTTTAGTGCCACATAGAATTGATTGGATTCACCGAAAATAAGAGGAATTGCTGTCAAGGCACAAGTCATCCTATGTGACAGACTGGTGAATACACTGATTTAAAAAGATAGAAATGAAGCAGCAGTGTTAGGGCAATTATTTCTATAGAGAAAAAGAAGGCAACTTTGAAAGCGGGTAGGAATGATTTTAGGGTGTAACAAAGAAAAAAAAAGAATATGTACCTGACATATATAAAACATCCTATATATGATAAAAACACAAAGGAAATAACAAGAAAGTACAAAAGATGGTCACAGCTCCCACAAGAATAACAACAAAGGAAGAATCAAGAGAGAGGAATTGCTCCAGCATGTCTCCTCAGTCAAGAATATTGAACCTGATCAACACTGTGCCTTATCCATGGCAGGTTCTCCCTCCCCTTTGGTAGAGAAACAGCTCTGCTTCTTGGTTTGCCATTTGCCACAATTTGCTATGACAAATGCAGAAATCATAATGTAAAGTTCTGTTACTATACTACTGGGCTATGTAAATTGAAACATCAGAGAGCAYTGCACAAGTCTGCATGTCTGTGTATTTTCTGTTCCAGCCTTCCCACAAGAAATTATGAAGTGAGAGGCAAATTTTTTCTATATAGTATTGCCCATCCCTAAAAGATTGGTGAAAAAYACGAGTTCATATCCCTTTAATACTTTCTGTTGTTAGGGGCAGGCTATAGCRAACAAACTGCATGATGGCAGTTCTCACCTGTTTTCTTTATATCCTTTCAAAAGTATTTTTATAATAATGTCATCTGAGTAACAATATACCTTAACTATGAATTATATGCAGGCTTCAATTGATTTCTTGTTAATGTACAATACACAGTGTCAATCCACCCAGAGAAAACGTTCTTTTTAGCAAACTGACAATTAAATCTTGAATTACTTTTTAGAACGCTGGTGGTTTTCTGCATTGACAGGCTCACCCAGGTCTGGCATTTGCCTTTGTTAAAATTTCTAGCATGTGGAGATAAGTTATTAAAAGAATCCCTGCTAATATTTAGTATATTTACTGTTCTGGCCTTTCTCTAGGCTTCTTCATTATATTTTATGTAGATAAGGTTCTCAAGTACCTCTGACATACCTCAGTGGAGGCAGCGCAGGTGTTTGGCTGGAAAATGCTGAAGTAGCTCAGAGAGGGTACAAGAGTACATTTGGGCACATGTTCTTCTGCAATGCTGCAGGCAGAATTTCATTAATAGTCTAGTAATCAAAATTCAGCAAGTCTACAATACTTTGAGGTTTCTCAGAAGGGATAGAGGAAGTATCCAGGCAGAAAGTGGTAAGGTACTGTAGAGGGCACAGTGCTGGGTTATCAGGCAGAAGCACCGTGATACCTCAGAGGGCAGAGCAGAGTTTTGTGCACGGAAATACTGATGTGCCTCAGAAGCAAAAGTGCCACAGTTTTCTAAAGAAGTGCTGAGGTACTTCAGAGGAGACAGTGCCAGGATTTTGGCAGGAAGATGGTATACCTCCAAGCGAACCGCAGAGGGTTTGGGGTAGGAAAGGCAAAGGTATCTTAGAGGCGACAAGTGGCAGGGCTTGGGTCAGAAAAAAAATGAAGCATGTCAAAGGGAAAGCAGAGATTATTTTGTGGGAAGTGTTGAGGTATCTCAGAGAGGAGAGCAGAGGATTTGAGCAAGAAATACTGTGATACCTCTACGGAGAAAGTAGAAGGGCAGTACCAGTTTATGTGCGGGAATGCTGAGGTCCTTCAGAGGTGGTAGTGCAAGTTATTTGGGTGGAAAATGCTGAAGCAACTCAGGAGGGAGAGTTGAGGAAAAGTTGGTACGGCAGTAGAGGATCCGGGAGGGAAATGCTGAGGTGACTGCGAGGGGACAGCGGGGACTTGGAGGGGGTGAGGCGACGCAGAGGTGTCTGAAGGAGGCAGTGCAGAGCCGCAGGCGGGAAAAGGCGCTCTACCTCCGCGGACCGGGCGACTTGACCGTTGGGGCGGTTGGGCGGGGCGGGGCAGCGCTCGCGCCTCTGCAAGAGGCGGCGCAGCCCCGTGAGGGGAGCGCTGCGGCCCCTCGGCTGTGACACGGGAGGGCTCGGGCCGGGAAAGACCGAAGTCCGTCAGAGGGGACATGGCGACTTTGAACAGAGATATCTGAAGAGGGCGGTGGAGTGCTGTGGGCAGGAAAAGCTGATTTTCCTCAGAGGGCAGAGTGAAGCAGAGGGGGAGCAGATCTCGATGTGTCTGAAGTGGGCAGCAGAGAATTTAGGGCGGGAAATCCTGAGGTTCCTCACAGTGACAGTAGACCAGTGTGAGTGAGAAAAGATGAAGTATCTCAGAGAGGGCATTGTAGATTCAGGGTRGGGGAGTGCTGAGACATCTAAAACCGCCCTGAGTGGGAAATGCTGAGGTATCTGAAAGGTGAAAGTTAAAGGTTTTCAGCGAGGAGCAGATATATATCCTCAAAGGGACAGCAGAAGGACTGAGTGGATAGATAAAAGTACCTTAGAAATGATGGCAGTGAGTTTTTGGTGGAAAATGACTAGATTCTTGGAGTGGATAGCAGACTTTCATGTGKGAGATACTGAAATAAAGTAGCTTTGTGAAAAACTGTTGAGGTGCCTCAGATTAAACACACAGTGGACAGTGAGACAGGAAGGCTGAGCTGGAAAACAGTGAAGTAGCTCTTAGAAAGGAGAGAAAGGAAAGAGATAGTTAACACACAGCAACAAACACAGCCAAATGAATGATACCAGCAGACCAAATAAATTACACAAAAACAGACTCCGTCTAGGATTTGGGACATGTTTTTTTTCACCATTTTACAAAAAGAGTATTTTAACAACAAGGTTTCCCAGCATAAGAGTAATGTTACTCATAACAACATTTTCTATGTCTCTCTAGCACCTGCAAAAAAAAGAAAGAGCCAACAAGACAATGTTTATGAAACAAGGAACATAATAACATATATATAATACATATAAATGTATAATATTATGTTATTACATAATACAAAAAGAAAGGAGGAGGAGGAGGACAGGTGCTCTGAGCAGGCCTCAGGTCCCATAGGAACATCCCTCAAAGAGGGATATACTTCCCTGCACCTTCYGAGAGGACTGGGGAGCCCTTGGATGGATGGAACAGTGTGGACAGCCCTGTATTTTAGGGTGAGGTGTGTCCCATCCTCAGCTTTGGTTTTGGCTGTTTTAGGGAGTGAAACCAAAGGAAGAAGACGCTGTATGTAGGGGAGAAGCTGCTTTTTCCTGCCCCTGCTCATGCTGCTTCTACCTCCCAGCCCTAGAAACTGGGCCCAGAGTCCCAGACCTGATCTGGCTGCTTCATCCCCAGTTGAAAGGCGGTGGCCCAGCTTGGGGACTTAGCAGCTGATGCTGGCAAGCAGAGGGCTGTTCTGTCTCTCAGGTGGAGAAGGTGGTGTGGGCAGCTAGGGGGCGCTGGTT
>NW_028186757.1:2832774-2909261 GCF_003343005.1 Rhea americana | reverse complement strand
CAGCGGATGGGTTACCTTATGCCTGATGCTGCTTATCTTGTGCTTGGTGTCAGAGTGCTGATTTAGGGGYGCTGCCAGGGAGGACTAAAAAGGGGCAACTTGCAGCCAAGGTGTCTGTGGGTGGGGATGGCAAACAGCTTTGGTACTGGGCTGGGGAGGGCAGGGCAAGGCCCAGTGAGYCAAGCACAGCGTTCACGAGTTGCCCTTGCTCTGGCCCACTGGAAAACAACTGTGGAAAACATGGAAACAACATAACATGCTAGTTTTTGTGTAGTTRCCACAATGTACCTTTTTAAGCTTTCATTATGAAATTCAAATGTTCAAGGTCTTAAAGAAAGTCTTGCTGATGGAACTGTGTCCTGTGAGAATTAGCTTKTTCAAGATGAAAAAATATCTGTTAACATTTTAACACTGCACTGTGCACAGAGATTCTTGAAAATGTTTTTGTTTATGATCAAATCAGAGAAAAGAAAAAATGAGTGGCATTCTATACACAACATTTCTGTGATATTTAAGAAAAAAAGCATCTCATGACGTTTGTGATTTATATGACACAGTCTCATGTACATGTTATCAGTTCTTAYAGAGACTGTAAAATAACAAGTGTAACTATCAAAAAGCAGGTTTTAARAGATTCAAACAGAGAGATTAATACCTCCAAAGGTTGCACAGATAATTTGGAAAAAAAAATCCATATCTTTGATAAAAGCAGAAAGAGGAAAAACAAACTTTTCTGAATAGCAAATTAGCTTGCTACAACAAACTGTGTATTTAGGGTTTTTCTGGAATATTCACTAACAATTTCTTGGCATGTTTTCTGTCAGTTAGGCTATAAATTGTTGTTCTGTTTTATRTGCTGTGCTTTTGTTGCTATGTGTTATACCATGGACATAAGAAACAGAAAAGATGAATGTCTAGGTAAAACTTGAGAGGGGTAGTGGTGTAAATAGGTAACAACTACTTCCAGTTCTGGAATTCAAATGATTATAGTAAAACCACTCTTGAAGTAACTTAACCTCTCTTCTAGAACTAATGAAATGATTAGATAAGGACAAGGAACCAAACAAGTGTAGCTCAGTAAGTTCTTCTCTATATGGAGATTATTATTACTATGCCAAAGTCTCATGTTTTGACTACATATACTCTCTCGGTGCATTGTAGCATAACATCAAAMCAATTTTCTTACACTGTCTCTAAAAGGTGGATGTCCTTTGGATAGCTTACATGCATGGTAAGGTATGAAAGATCACAGTCTTGAAAATTCTGCTTACTGCAGTCATACGTCAGAACATCAAGAACATTTTGGGATGTCAGATTCTCAAAAATATCTTATTAAAATAAAATAATATGAGGCATCAGTACCTTAATCATGTTATTGGTGTTTTATAGCTATATATCGTGCATAATATTAACAAATCTTCTACYTTCTGCCAGTTAGAAGTTCAAACCATATTGCACTGAAAACATTTTAGAAAACTGGCTAGCTACATACACTGTGCCATGTTGATCATGTACTTCAAACTGCCAGAAATTACATTTGTGAGACTAAGGTCTATATTGAAAGGAATACCCTACTCACAGAGGAAAAGAAAAAGCTGAGTACTGTCATATTTTTCCATTTATGTGCTAGCTGCAACAGAAAAGTGTGGAGATTAGCAATCATAGAAGAATTAGAAATATTCCTAACTTTATTTGTATTTGATATCAATTTGGTATTAATAAGAAATGAAATTAATTGACTGCTTCAGTTCCCATCTGAGAGCTCTATTGTCAAACACAGTATACARGTATGTATTGTGCACCTGAAATATGATTTCTTTATGCAGCCTTGSCCCCTGAAAATAGGTTTACCTCCCTGTGAGCAATTTTTTCGTATTAAAATAAGAAGTASAATTGAGACATTATTGTTATGCTCTTAAGAAATCCAGAGACTTCTTTAAGAAATACAAAGGCCGTACTTTACAGAAGTCTTAACACCRCATACAGTCAGAAATAAAGAGATTTGTAAATAGTATGTTTTAAAAAGGAATTGCAGTCCCCTGAGTTTTCTTTGGAAAAGGGAAAGATAAGAGTGAAAGAAGGGGAAGAGAAGGCAGAAGGGGAAGTTTTCAGAATCAGAAAATTCAACTAAAATTACAGAAAGGTTTAATGAGAATTCTTCAAAAGAGAAAAAAAAAGTTTGCTGTAGGAAGGAAAACCATGTTGTTCTGATTTATTAGAATTATTTAAGTAGGTGAAAGTAGACAAAAATGGAGAAGTGTTCAATGCAATAAATGTTCAACATAATAAGAATTTGTATTAATATTAGTTTTATCATTACTTAAATTCCAGGCATAGTGGGCTCTCTGGAGATATGTCCTAAATATTCCCCATCTCTGAGATCAAATTATGGTAGTACTCATTTTATATGTGTAAATGTCTTTACAATAGTGGATTATCATTATCTAGGTTTTAAAATATTCATGTGTATGTTTGTAAATCCTACAAACTAGCACTGTCAAAGTTCAGAGGTTAAAAAACAAAAATAGCTTGGCAGTGATGAAGCTTGCTAGATTCAGGGAATTTATTGCAGTTACAGTCATTAACTTTGTTTAAGTGTCACATTAAATAATTATATTAATAACAAGGTTAATAAATGGCAATAAAAGAATAAATGAAAATATTCCCTGTAAAATACTTCATAAATAAATCTAAGGTTCTAAATAAGTATTATTTAAAAAACATAACCAGAGTCTCATATATACAAAAGCATATCAAGAGGAAGATTTTGAAGAGTTAGAGTTCCAGAGAGAACTTAAGTTCTGGCAATTTAATTTAATTCTAGAATGTCCTTTTCAAATATACCAGAAGACCTTTCCTTCTGTCAAACATCTGTCTCACTTGCATCACAGAAGGGATCACTGACTTTCACATGCTTTCCTTTATTATACTTACCTAAATATCATTTTCTACTGCTGCTTATTTGACTTMGCATCCTACTGCTGACATGAAAATTCACCGCGATTCACCCACATGTTCATTCATGTATGAGTTAGAAAATGCACTTTACTTTATCCATGGTCTACATAAATTTCTTAGAAAGAGATACAACGTGCATTTCTGCTCTGTGTATACAACTACTTCCAGTTTCCCCTGTTATTGAAAACTGCTAGAGTATGTTTGCACAATGTAACTTATCCTCATTTTGTTAATAGTATTAAAGCATTCTAAAGTTAAAAGAATGAGATGAGATCAAGATCAAAAGATGCTCTTAAACAAAGGAAACTGTTAATTGTTATATTACAGACTTTCCTCATTTACTTGCATTTATTAAAATTGCAAAGAAACTACTGCAGTTCCCTGTTTATAATGTGCTACATGCTTTCTAAAATTAGAATGTGAAAGTATGAGCTTTCTTCTGACTTGTTTTATTATTTGA
The DNA here is from genome assembly GCF_003343005.1 of Rhea americana. NCBI lineage: Eukaryota > Metazoa > Chordata > Aves > Rheiformes > Rheidae > Rhea > Rhea americana. The sequence continues at coordinate 2,905,843 of NW_028186757.1, read as the reverse complement.
CATGTAATATAGCATCTTGAGACAAAGAGATATAGGTATTCACATGGCCTTAATCCATACTGGGCTTCACAACGGCAAACACATTACATAACACAACAAACACGATCTTCCTATTGGAAAAATACCATGTCCACTAGCACACGCATTGAAGTCTGACATGCTGSGGATGCATCAGGCCTACTGCGCACACAGGACACAAGCAGACAGTGCACAGAGCACAGACTGGTACAACATCACCATTTATCACAGATTTCAAGAGTCAAGCAACCTTGTATGAACTACTGTTGCAGCTGGTTTGAACCAAGTTGTTCAGAAAGTCTTGAGAATGTYTTAGAATTGCCGTGTCTTGTTGTGGACATTGTGTAGGTAGCTGGAAGGGCTTATTTCAAAACACTGACTGTGCTAGCTCTTGCATATACCTATTTATGCACCTATAAGTAAAACAAGGATCATTGCAAATGCATAGTTACAAACATAATCACTGATGAAATGGAGGAAAACTCATGCTGTGGATGGCTTGGCTTGTAGCCGTGGATGTGTTATAAAAATTTAGAGGTCCTTAAGAAAAATCCATTGTTTCCAGAATTATTATTTCCCTGCTGAGAAAACATCCTCTGGTCTGTGAAACCAGCGTATTAACTTAGTATGAAAAAACAATCTTATGACATTCGTTTCCATTAGGATGCTAGAAACTCTAATGAAAAATCAAATGTGCAAAAATGTTTAGATGTTTATTGTTGGGAAGCTAACTGATCTGGGGAACAAAAACATTTTTTCTAAGCAAATCATCAACAGGTTCATATAATTCCACAAACACATACTGCTTAAGAAGATATCTAGGGCTCACTTGAGTAAAAGATAACCTAGAGTGTTCCTAAAAATTGTCACTGACAATTATTTTTCTCAGTATTAAACTAGATTGAAACTTGAACTATATCTTGCAAGACAGTGTAAGAACCTTATGTCTTACTGTCTGTATCAAGGATAGTTGCTTCTTTCTTGAATCACACTGACTTACCCAGGCTAAATGCATAGTGCTCTGGACCAGCCCTCATTTTGGCCCTCAGTGAAAATATGTGGAAAAAAGTTTGCTTTAGAGGCATAAATATCCTGTGTTTGACTCCATTTTTGAGCTGACATATGTCATACCTCAGTCCTATGTAGGTGTTAGCCTACAGACATGACAGAAGAGTACATATGTTGCATCTTAAAATTTTGCTATGCTGTTACAGCCAATCATTCTGAACACTAAAGGAAGCAGGCTATCCTGAGTTTCAGTGTCAAGGTTTTCTTTAAATGGAAACCAATTCATTTTTAACAGAAGGAATGGAGAAAGTAGTTAAATGAACTAAATGCTTGCAAAATATTTAAGTCTGGCACTCCTGGACCTGAACTCTTGTTTTCATTCATAGAATAAAAATGAGAAGAATAATACTTCCCACATAGTCTCCATTCAGACTGCCTTTGGTGGTGGTCTGATATGTTCTGAAACTGCATGCATTATARTCTGAGCTGGAGTGATCAGGCAAAACAGTCTCTGAGCACATAAAATCCTTGGCCTTTTTTCTGAAAGATCTAGTACTTAGTTTCAATTGTAATATAGAAGGCTCTTCTCTACAAGATTAAAAAGAGATTTTTAGTCATTCAGAGCTTTAACTTCTGTGGTGTTCTGAACTTGTACCACTTACTGACCTTGTACTGCCTGCTGAAAAACAGTCTTGTCAAGATGTTTTCTTACGTATGAATCAATCTGGATTTAGAAAGCACGTGTTTTTCAAGCAATATCTTACAGTATAAAAAGCAATTAGGCACCTCAGTAAGATGCATGCCTGTCACACTGATTTGAAAAATCTATACTTCAAATAGGAAATAATTTAGGATAATAATAATTTCAAATACAAAATGTAATCAAGGAGAGGGCAGTTAAGATGCATGCAATCTATTTATGGTGGAGGCAGGTGAGGCTGTTATATTATCTCCATAAATTCAGCTTTGCTCTTTTTTATGAGTTATTCAAGCTTTCAGAAGAATCATAACTGAAAGTAGGAAGATATCCCTGTGGAAGTCCTGTTATATTCTTTAGATATTAAAATATTGTCAGTGCACTTTCCTAACCCAATGCTAATACATTCATGAGTTTAAAAATTTAAGATTTTTAATTTATCACTTCGGTAGTTTAAACAATTGGAATGTATATCAGGTTAAAAATAATTAAGGAAAGCAGAAGGGATACACACTGTTAGATCAAAATTTTAACTTCTCTTTAAACCCTGAAAATAGTCTCTCTTGAATCCAGTTATGATCAAGTATCGGTTTACTATTTGCCATATATTAGTCCAAAATTATTGCCCCAAAACAGCATCACAAAAGAATTCCATGCTACACAGTCTGCAATGAACCTGTTGTTGCTTGCAGTTCCGAGGTGGGGGCGGGGAGGTGTGTGCGCATGTGTGTATGTGTTTAAATAGTATAAGATTTGTGAGGAAATGATCTAAATAATTATAATACATAATAATAAACAAGAATTGTAACTTTGAAAGAAAAGCAATGGTTATTTTATTTAGACTTTAAAAGGAATATATCATTCTGACAAAACCAATGCAAAATATTGATTTTGGGTGCTTAACCTCAGGAAAGTTCCTGATGTTCATTATCAGATCCTTCATTCCTTTTGAGTTAAAAAAGAAAAAAAAAAAAGGGTGTCTGAAATTTGGCCATCTGAATCCTGCACTTATAAACACAGAAAATATAATTATTCCCCTAAATGGGCCTGATGAACTCATAAGTAATTATTTTCACCACGCTAAGCAGTCAACTTCTTTGTTGCCTCATGGCATCTGTCAGTACGATCAAAACTGCAGTCTGGTGGAACAAAGGGAAAGCACACCTGTGGGTCCACAGATAACAGAGAGATAGGAAGAAGAAAAACCATAGATTAAACATACAGATACTATTTGTCCTTACCAACATACTACATCTGTAGCCAGAGAAACAAATGAGATGAAGGACCCAGTTACATTATTTTAATAAGTGACAGTTCTGATTATATAATGAACATTTATATTTTCTAAATGGAAGGTAATACTATAAMAATCTGTACCTTCCTGAATTCAATTAAGTTACACATTTATACCTGTTTTCCCAAGTTCTTGTTACAGCATTATAATGGCATCTGAATGCCTTTCAGCCGGTCACTAGCAATGTAATTAGTACCTGCTATGTTGTATTTTATTAGAGAGCTCAATCTCAAAATATGCTGTACTAGCTACATTTGAAATAAAGATAATTGATCATTGCCAGCCTCAAAATATCAAGAATTGGAGTGATAATTCCATATTTTGTCCAATCTGTTACATCTCATTCTCTGCACACATACGGCCCAACATAGCCTGGTTCTCTGTACATTTTCTGTCCCTTGAAARTAGTTGAGGGGCAACTTCTAATGTAATAAAACTGAGGACTCATGTATCTTGTTGGCATGAATTATGCTGCTTAATATGTATTTCATATACTGCTTTATCTCATTTTTCTTTCTAGCTAACAGACAGAAATTCAATTATTGATATTACAAAAGCAATTCTTTCTCTTCTAGCTACTTTTGATTACTTCTAGTACTCTTAACTAAATTGTTTGATTTATAATAGCCACTGAAACTCATTCCAAAATCAACAGGAAGGGCCCATGGTCAGAATAAAACCAAAGAACAACTCTGTCTTTGCAGAAGACTAGAATCAATTAACCCAAGTGGTCTGTTAGTACTTCATCCCTAAAAAAAGAGCCTTGGAGGAAAGCACAATAGCCTGGAAGCAGTATTTTTAGAAATCTCATACTGAAATTTTCTTATTACAGTTTATCAATTAAAGAGCTCTAAATGATAATAACAGGTACAGTCAAAATGAAAGGAGACCTAGTATGCAAGCACTGTCTCTGAAGTGCATTTTGTTACTAAAAAGGGTAAGTGATACTAATAAAATAATCGTTATAGTTTGAAAATTGTTCTTCAGAAGTTTTTATCATGACAATAGAATCAATTTTAAAATACTACCTCTGCACATAGTATTGCATTACAGGCTTATGTAGACATAGTTATTAGACTAAAATAGAACAAGAAAAGATTTTCTATAATGTTATATATATATAAGAACATATAAAAATCAAATACTCATTTTTGTTTTACTGGCTACTGATTGAAAGTCTTGTTGCAATACCAATTCATTGCTAGTGCAGTTAAGCTTTAAAAACAGTACATACATTTTTTCTACATCCAGTCAGTTGTTTGTTTACCCCTAAATACTTTATTTAGTAGTAGAAAGCTCACAAAATAGTCCAATAAGCAGTCCCAAGGAGACCGTAGCTTTCAATGATTGAATTATAACATTCAATCACATGCCTGAAACTAAGCGGACAGATTTCATTTCTGCAAGTAGCTTTTAAGTGTCTTTTGAACAAAGTGAAGCTAAAGCTTTTGCAGCAGAAGCTAACAAAAATATTGTCAAGAATGACTGATAAAGTATTATCTCAGTATTCTCTCCCTCTTTTTCCYCTCTTTTTTTTTTTCCCCATGCCCCTTCTAGCTCAGCTTTATTTCATTTTCCAGGACCATGGAATCTGTGCATTAAGCTTGGTACAGTTTGCAGGATCGGGCAGTAAATCAACACTTATTCCTTCATTTTTTGTATGTTACATTGAAAAAAATGAATGTAAAAACSTTACAATAGCACATGGCAAGTTTTAGTTCATTGCCATAGTGACTGATGCTTATTTCTTAAGCTTAGTCTTTCTACATTAACAAAGCTATCACCCACACATCTCTGAGCTTATTCTTCCCTGTATAAACATTTTAATACATAGTACCACAAAGTACAATAGATTCTATATTTGGGAGGGGGGGTGGAAAATCACAGAAGAGAGTGTGAACTGTATGTGTGGTCAGAATTATTGTGGAAAAATGTGTAAAGAAATAAGGTGTCTGCTCACTGAAAAGACACCTGCCTTGAACTCCTGTCATTTGCAAGGGATTCATCCCTTTATGTAGCTTCCATCTTAATTTTTTTTWAAGATTTCTAGAGACACTTAAAAAATTAAGATGTATCACAATTTTCTCTTAATTTTTTGAAATCATATTGACATTAGGCAGTCTATAACCCCCCCCCTTTTTTTTTTAAGAAACAAACATTATTACAAATTCTAAGATGAACATGATCTTTTCAAAGTCATACTCCCAAGCCTGTCTTCCATTGCTCCTTCACTTTTCCTCTGGTTATATTGTTTTTTTCTTGAGTTATTCCCTTCTTTAGGAAGAGGAGATTAGCAGTTACAGTGCAGACATTCTGTATCCTTTTGTGATTCTTCTGCCCCCTCTACACAGAATTGTCATAGTGGGACTTTTTAGTCCAATTTAGAAGATACTGAATGAGAACAGAATACCCAACTATTCAAAATTTTAGAACTTACAAACCATTGTGCTTTTCATTTACACTAAAAGGGCTGTAATTTATGGTGAGATTATATGTAACATCCAGGGTATTTTGAGAGTGAGTAATGATTGGATTAGTGCTGGTAATGTGTCTTTGTAAAGTAAGAAAACCACAAAAAAAGTAACTTCTTTGAAACTAATTTATTCACCAAATTGGGCTTTATTCAATGACTATTGAGGAGGTGAAAGAGGGAAGAGGAATTTCAGATGTGTCCTAATACTTAAATTCATAGTTTGCTTCTTCAAATGTAAAGTTTTAATTGAAAAAAAATGGCTGAAACATTTCATTCTGTTTTTTAAAAACATGTRTTTAAACAAATCTAAAATATTTTAAAAATAAATGCCATTTAAATACAAAATATTTAAACATTTAAAATGTTTTAAATATTTAAAATATATTTTAAAATATCGAAAATGTATTTAAAATATCTAAAATTTATTTAAATTTAAAATAAAATTATATTTAAGAACAAAATGCCATTATTTTGTCTTAAAATGACATTTTTCATTAAAATTTTAGCAAGATAAAGAGGAAGCATATTTTAAGAAGTCACAGAAACCTGAACCTGTTTTGTTGACTAAAACTCAACAATGACATTTTTATACAACCTAAATCATATTTTTACCTGTTTTTTTTTTTTTTTTTTTGATCATCAGGCAGGAAAATCTGCTTTACTTAACTCCAGTTAAGTTAGACATTTTCCTCATACATTTACAACACTGGATAATTACTAAAAGATTTCCATGCTCTTTTTTTTTTCCTGTAAGTGATCTGATCTATAGAAGATARCTATGAGTATTGTTTCCCTCTCTGACTCATAGTCATAAAGCATGCTAAATCAAAAGGTTTCTTATCAATACTATTTCTCTTATCCTTGTTATTCTATCAGTTTCTCATCAACAGCTGCCTTCCCTCACTTTTGATTCTCTTGCCCCATTTTGCATAGGATTGTCTTAACAGGACTTTATAGTCCTAGCAGCTCACCCTTATTCCTCTTGCTTTGGTATGAAAATGTTTTTCAGCTACAAAACTTCCTAAACTCCAGATTCATGAAGAAAGCTTTTCTGTGGAAGCTGTTATTTCAAAGGCAGGCTGTCTGTATGAATCCCCAATCCCTTGGAGAACTAGATCAAGACAGCATAAATCACACATACGGAGAAAACTTCTCTCTTGACACTTCCAATTATCACCTGTTACCTCCATCATATTTTTAAAGTTTGTTTCCCAAAGTGTACCAACTGGACCACTTCAAGAACTAGCAAACAGATTGGCAAGAATTTCTGAACTCTAATTCCATCTACTTAGTAGGCTGCAAGAAAAACATGCTTCTATCATCTACTGTCCACTGTAACAGTTGCTTCAGTTTTCACAATATTAAGAATTTTAAGTTATTCCTTATGCTGTAGATTGCTTGGAATTATACGCACTAACATTAAGCTATCTAGTGTGGGTGGTGTGAGTGCTGCAATACAGAAACTTATGAACGTATATCACCATGCATTATATCAGACAATCTTTCTAACTAAGCTGATAAGATTAACTCAAGAACAGCACCACGCCAACATGCTATTAGCAGTACTCCAGGAATACATCCGCTTGTAAAGATAGCCTGGTCCCTCGCAAAGGAAAAGTCCTTACAAGATAGTAAAACCTATGTGAAACAATGAAAAATTGGTCTCATCTCCTGTAAGCAAAACTGMCTCAGGCAGTCTATCACAATGGTTAGGACCAAGAGGAAATAAATAAATAAAAAAAAAAAATCAGGAATGAATAAATGAACACATACAAACACACACAAACACAGGTGCACACGTGTATGCATGCGTACGCACACGCACACACACACTCTTCTATCAATTCACCATCATCAGACAGATCCTAAGTTTTTCTTTCTTGATTCGCTTTTCCAACAAGTTATATTTCATGTGTATTGCAATAGCATTCCTTGAATAGACGCTTTATCCTACACCATAGGTGGAAATCCTTTTGTCCCAATTACGGCATCTCAAGCAGTCTTTGCAGGAGAAGAAATTATCTCTTATTTTCCCTGCAGGACTAATCCTTTCCATTTTTCTCTGGAGAAGGGCAGCTCAAGATAGCTTCTCATATTCTGAATGCAGCTGTCTACCTGGCCATGCCCTAATTTTCATTGAAAGGGAGACTTAGTGTTTTAGCAGGTTTCCTGATCCAAATGATCAGGAACCGAAAAACGAGGGATGCATCACAGAGCACAGCTGGTAGCAGTAAAGACATTAAGCAACAAAGTAAAGAATGCATGTCTTRCATTGCAGTGAAATCTATATTCCTATGGACTTTAGTAAAGTCTGCAGCAGGGCCTTAAAATCAGATAGTGAATCAATCAATGTAATCTGGTAGTACATTTAAAACTCTCAGTGTCACAGATTACAAATTTAAAGCTARGAAGCTGCTAGAGGAGAATCAGAGAAAAACCTAAGACATTCATATGAATGACTACAGATGAGAATCATAATGGTCCTACATCAACTTATATCTGCAATGTAATACTATAGTAAAATAGTTTTCCTTGCTCATGGTAGTGTGAGTTGTATCACATGCTAATGCAAAAATCTTTGGGGGACTGGGGATTATCAGTCGGATCATTATCACATGAATGGCATTTTGTTCTTTTCCTCCACATGCCTTCATGAATACGGCATGAGTATATTTGTGCTGCCTTCAAACTTCCATTCTGATGTGTAGCCACTCCTCAAGTCCTTCTGTAAATTTGACCCTTTTGTCAGCATTCARTTTTACTATGAAACACGCCATGCTAAAGCAAGTAGTAGGAATAGTTCAAGGCTAGAGACTAACAGGAATAAATACAGATTGTAAGTTCTTTTTAAATTATGTTGGACACATTACTTTCTTTCTCTCTGCTTGCCTGTCTTCACCACTATTATGTTTATGTACCAAAGGAATTTCAACTTTTTGAGGTATTACTAGGTTTCTAAGTCTTTTACATGTCTCTGAAAGTTAAAATTTTTGTATTTTTGTGTTAAGTTTCACAATATATGTGCTGACCACAGTATAAATCTTAGACAGACCCTGCAGACACTGTAAATACTGTAATATAAATAATAACCATGCTAAGGAGGAAGAATACAAAACCCTGACTCTGTGAACTGCTAAATTCTCTCTGGAAAATACTGATCAATTTATTCTCCAAAAAAAGTGATATAATTACTTTGTAGGGTCTATTTCAAACATTGTTCAARCAACTACCTTCCATGACCCTCATAAACTCTGTCTTAAATTTTAGCCAACAAATTCTTTTTATTTTGTAAGAGAGCAATGAGTTCATCTTAAGGGCTGGATGGGAAAGGGAAAGTATTTTTAAAAGAGGAACAGAACAGAAGGAAAACAATGAAACAAACTCTGCAAAAGAAGGGGAAAATACCTGAGAGTACCCCAATGTTAGCACAATATTAATAAACCTGGGACATGAAGYACAAGCAGCAAATGCTACTACTCTCTGCTCTGGTGAAACCAGTGCTAAAGCCAGAGAAGAAATCYATTTCGATTGGGTTATTATCTCTCTCAAGAAAGTGCAGCTGTTTTAACTTAAATATGTTGTATAATCCAGCATCAATTCTATGATTCTATGATYGATGATCAGCCTCAATATGCAATAAATTAATACTTAGAATTGGGCTCACTTGGTTTATTAGYATCATATATTATATTCTGCATGCACTTGATGAGAGACTTGAGTTGGATCTTATATGATTTCATAGGTCAAGCTAAGCTAAATCAAGGCAATTCCATGTAAATCAGAAGTCTGAGCAAAAGGTTTGGGTTCACAGCAGTTCAACACAATAATTGCTAATAAAAGTATCCTGCACTGATTTAAGCAAGACAGTTTGAACTGACTTGCATACTTGCCTTCATAAATCACCAGAATACATTTAGARTAAACTCAGATTTCAGGGCTAAAGACATCGCTTAGCCTGCTGTTTGAACAGGATCTTGACCACTGCATTTTCCTGAATGCATGCGTGTAGACTCAGTAAGGTAACTTTTTCTTTACTCATTAGATGTAGCAGCAATCTGTTTGTTCTTGCWGCAACCTATTTGTTCCATAGATAATTCATTTCCAGAAAAAGAAGACAGTCGATTCACAGAAATACCAATTTTTGAATGCAAGGACTCACACAGTGGACTTTTGCACATAGTTGTGGAGTTCACTGGTACATGTGTACTTCTATGATCATCATGTTTCTTGGAACAGAACTGACTAACACATAGAATGTGGTTTTATGTGGAAAATTGGTAATGGTTCTCAGCAGGTAAGGCTTAAATCAAAAAATAATCACAGACTTATTTAAACCCATAAGCACTCCAGGTTCTAGAGAAGGACCAATCAAGTCTTTTCATTTGGCAAAAAAAAAAAAAAAAATAGCTGTTCATAAGAGGGTAGCCACCTGAAATAAGAGACTCCTTAATAGGTCAGAACTAACACTGACGGATTAACAGGCATTTTTCTTATTACAAATTTAGGCACAGTTTGATTAACATCTTTATGTGGCCCTGGTAGCCTAAGCACTGTACATTCCCCATCCCCAGTCATTCCTTCCCCCCACTAATCCTTGCACTTTGCACTAGAACAAGTATTCATGTAACCAGGTGATAAATTGGACTGATTCCCTCATCCACATCCCTTCTTTGTCATTAGGTTATTATTAAACTGGATGGGTGCCCCAGCTGAGTTTACCATTCAGTATGACAAGTGATTGCAATACGTAGGCGTRGGAAGAGAGGAAGGTGGAGAACAGGATTGCTTAACTCTGAACCGTAACCAAAAGAGGTCTGAGCGACGGGCATCTCCGCGCCTGCAGTGTTGGCTGCTGGCAGTGGGAGTAGGGAGGGTAGGTACAAGTGGCAGGCACGATGCTGAGAGGAAGCAGAGGCAGGGCTTCTTGCACCACTGCTCGCTGGTAACTGGTCTTCAAAGAAGCTTCCCCTTGTTATTTGAATAAGACGTTTCTAGATAAATGTTGCTCCAAGAATATGTTTAACTCAGATTCTGTCTAGTGAAAACAGTCCTATCTGCTCTTGAATTTTGGCATATCGTTAGGCTAAAGTAACAGAATGGTTCAATACCTAATGAAATCCTCCTGGTAGCAGGGATCCTCACGCAGAAACTGCTGAAAAAGCAGCAGAGCTTTCAGATTGTCTCAGTTTTGCTGTAGGCTTTTGGTGAAGTGTTTAAATATGTCAGAACTCTGTCTCTGCTGCCCTGAACTAAAAACACAAGTTGGAGAGGTGTTTGACTGGAGGAGGCGAGTGGGGTGGCAGGAAGAGGATTAAGAAATTATGTAAAAATATACTTTCTGAATAGAGGGATTTTGTTTGCCTCTTTTTTTGTCTAGCTGCAATCACAGTCATTGTACAAAGTGTTGCATTTCTAAGAAAACCATATAAGAAATCAAATGGCAATATTCAGGGTGACATGGCTGGCACCAGTATTTTTAGTATGAATGTATGAATAATACTTGTGTCTTCATTATGCAGCTAGTGTTATTGCATATATATTCGTCAGAAACACTGCTTCATCTGTAGCTTTTTTTAAAACATATCATACCCAGTAAGAAAAGTATATTAGTGCAATCAGAACTCTTTCAAATGCAGCAGGATTTGGGACTACAAAAGAATAATTTGTACTGTCAGCACCTTCACTTGACAAGTTCTCTTTAACACAGAAACCATGTTAAACTGGATTTTACTATTCAGATAGCCATTGACTTAAAAAAAAACACACACACACACAAACTCTGAGAAGAATATGTGCTGTAGCTTTACCTAGAAGCTAATAATTATCATAAATTTCTTACCATAGGTTATTCTAAATAACAAAATTAATATTTGGATTCCATGGGTCTATTCATTGCATCTGCTCCTTATCCTACCAAATTTGCCCCAGCTCTCCTGTTATATCCCCATACAAACTAGCACTGCAATACCACAAATCTTCCACATAGGTTCTCCTATGATACTCCTTCCCATATTCCCTTTCCTAGTTCAGACATAAGAATGTATTCATCACTCATACAATGCTGGCCAGCTGGCTGCTGCCAAATATAGCAGACAAGTGTGAGTTTTCCATGCTTTTCCTTACTTAGGCATTGACAAATTGCTCTTATCTGCATATCTACCCACAACTGTTTGAGTACAGTGATTATATCAAATTATTTGCTTCTTATATTCAGTATATTTGTAACACCAAGTATATAAACCAACTACAGTTTAATAGATCTATCTAAAAGTTTATATCTAATCTGGGCATCAGAGTGAAATAAGTAGCAATACTTAAATACAAAATGTTAGTTGGATCTTGTTTAATGGACTAGTAAAAACAATACATCACATAATGTATTACAGTTGAAATGTTTACAAACTAAGTAAAAAGGGTTTTTTTCAGAGTCTGGTGGTGTCTTTTAAGAAATTAGTGAAATCTGATTGTATTTTTCAAGATGCTTAAAGAGTTGACATTTGAGAATATTGTGTCTCTAGTGCTGTTATAATGCTGGAGTAAAATAGATGGAAAGCTAACATTAACTGCTGCATGATAAATATGATTTCCAATAGATATGGTTTAGAAACACACAGTAGTTCATAGCCTGGAGATAAAAATAGCTTCTTTGAGAGGTTTAGTTGAAGAGAGAAGCAGCTGTATTCTGTGGAGAAATCTCTGATCTTTTAGTATCTTCCTTCCAAACCAGAGAAAAACAATACAAGAAATGTTAAAGGTGTAGGTTTTTTTTTTCCTTTTTATATAAAATGCACTAGTGTAAAGTTGTATTTCAGTGATATTAAACATATATTTTTACTTTTATGATGTAGCATATAGTATTTCCTATGATAACACTGGGAAGATATATGTCCTACATAAAAGGACACACATTTAAAGAATAAATATTTAGCTAGCCCAATTGCATCTTATCCTCAGCCAACCTGTTACCTTTGACAAATCTGTCAGATCTGAATTAAAATTACCAAGAAGTTCAAAAGCTATCGAAAGGAAGAGGAGAAAAGGCAGCTAAGGTGTATTGTTTCCTTAAAAACATTGGAATTAAATATTTAGCATCATACCCTTGTCTCAGATAATATAAGATCTATGGGCCTAAAAAATCTGAGATCTTTCCCAGACCTCACTTACATGTCCCACCTAAATAACTGTCTTCTCAGCAGTGTCAGAGGAGTTAGCACACTAACATAGTAATATGAGTGAGACCAGATTCAGGCTCTACAATTTCACAAAGTCACTGGTTATATGAATACATAATTCCCCTATACAAATATTAATATTTAAATTCAGGTCTATATATTTTGATTTAAAGGTTCTCTTACCTTTCATAAGACAAATATTGTTCATGACTGCTGAAGTCTCTTCTTAGAAGAACTACTGCTAGTTAAAGCCCCTGCTGCAGGTTAAGATCCCTTACTGCATGTAGCGATTTTTAAGCTATGCTTTCCAGGTGTCACTCATCATTTTCTTTAACAACATTACAAAAGGTAATAGTAATAATACTGAAAATACTGATGCTTTTAGTAATGAAAATCTATAAATATGTACACCTGTCAAGAACCAAAACTACATTCAGAATTGCTAGTGCCCTTTCAATTTTCTGATTTAAAATTGGTTTAAATCAGCAAGCCAGACAGCTTGGCAGATGCATTTGGTCTGTTACCATATCAAGAAAATGTGTAAAGGTAGAACTGACTGAGGAACCTAGGAGAATAATCTTACTATAAGTACCAGCTGAGGATCTTTTCGGTATGTCCTTCAGAGTGACACAGAAGACTGTGGAGTTGCRTCTCTGCAGAGTCCAGATGGCTATAAAAAGTCACTCTTTATGGCCTACTGTCCTCTCTAGGAAGTAGATACTCAGACGTGTACTGCACTTTAGTGTCACTTGTAACAGGGACCTTATCCAAAGCTTACTGAAGTCAGTGGAAGGTTTTTCACTAACCTCACAGTGTAAGAGCTTTAAGGCTCCTAACTTTGCACCTGACTAACCATGAAGAACTATGAAGTCTATGAAGACAAACCATGGGAACTGACATCCAGGGGACTATTCTTGTACTCAAAGTTATGATAAATCAAGACCCAAGTCAAGAGTCTTATATATTACAGCTATAATAATAATGTAGAAATGGAAACATTTGGAAAAGGTATCCCAGTCTTATCAATTAAATCTATTAAATGTATGAGATTTAGTAATATTAAAAAGAAAGAAGTAACATTTTCATTAACTATCTTCAAATGTATTACAGACAATGAGAAGCTTCTAGGCAATCATGAGATCTACAGGTAAGGAAGCAAGTTCTGCTACCTAGTGTTTCCTATTAGCTATATGTCTTTAAATGTTGATTGCCAATAGGAAACGCCAGATACATGGATTTAGCTGACATTTACATTACATGATTCAAAGTCCAAACATTAAATAAGAGGGGTTGAATAACAATATGCAACAAATGCATTTTCTACCCCTCCACCCCCCAAAACTTCATCGTGTTGCCAGTAACATTTCTACAAATCCTGTATGACCTTGCATCCATATATTCAAACACAGATAGAAGAGGATCTTTCAAAAGCATCTTTTCACAGACAGCTTTTATTAAGAAACAATAAAAACAGCACAATAAAAATGGCATCACTTATGGGAAATAAAATAGATTGTGGAGTGAAAAACAGCAGCATGGTGTCAGTGTGAACAAGAACCGAGAGAGATAAGGAGAGCATTGCCAATCAAGGCACGACTCCTGTCATGAACAAATGCTCTCCATGTTGTGCAGAAATGAAATAAAATGGACTCTTGTAGTGGGTGGGTGCTATGGGAAAGCTGTTCTTTTTCCATTGTGCCAAAAACATTTTGTTTCCTTGGTCTCAAAATGAAATCTAGATATATCTGAGGTAAAAAATCTTAAAATAGGCTTTCAGAGTCCTGCTTTGCAAAAATACGTATCCCTTTTATGAAAACAGAAGTAGAGAAGGTGTTATTTACACATCACCTTCTGACCACTGTTTTGCCCTAAAATCATTTACATATCAATCTGCTGGCCTCAGACATGAATAAATGTCAGAGTCCAGCCTCTGAGTGGGCCTTTTGAGAGGACCACCTGAGTCAATCTTTTGGTGTGTATTTGACAGACTGTATCAAGGTTTCACCTAGAATTTCTGCTTCTTTGCAGAAGAACTCCAAACTGCATATGGGGTAAGAGATGTCTATTTACCTTTATATCTGAAAGTTTGAATGATTTTTACTGAATTACCTGACCATAGCGAGCCACACTTGTGCTACAACCTCATACACCTTTGCACCTGGCACAAATTCTGGAGCTTTAGCTTAATCTGTGGTGGATGAACGGATCTTCAGTACAGAAAAAAATATAAGATGTTTTCTTATGTTTCTTTGGAAAACATAAGAGCATGCTGCCAGTTTTGCCATAATGAGATGGATATTCTGCACGGACTTAATTCCAACCTACATGGGCTTTGTAAACTTTGTGTTTATATGGAGTGTGAATTTTGAGAAATTTGCCTACTTAGACAGAATTTTAGCGCAAGTAATTATTTATAGCTTAGCTCATGCAAAGGTACATCCTGAATGGAGGTGAGTTTTATCATACACTTGGGCATTTTACAAAATCAGAGTACAAATGCCTATGATTTCCTCAGAAACCTATTCCTATGAAGTATAAATTTATGAAGTTTATGAGATATAAATTGATGGTTTGAGCAACATGGAACCTGGAGGATGGAGGTAGTATTCGCTAGGCCTAATGTTAGCCCTGGAAGCCTGCCTCCCCGCAACTCCCTGTATAGGTAATGGAGAAAAAGACATTTCAGTAGGTGTGTAGCACCTGTAGAAGGGCAGGTATGGATGCCCTTGAGTTGCTATTGAGGACATTAGGAAAATTGCCATCCTCCGGCTAAAGTTAGTCTTTGTGAATTCTCTCCCAAACCTTCAAAATATCAATTTATTTAGACTACTAATGCTGTTTTGCACTGGCAAAAATATTGAATATATATTTTTTTGGCCACAGGTAAATTAGATTATAAGAGATTAGAGGTGGTCATTTTTTCCTCTCAGAAATGTCATCCTCAAATATTTGAAATTCCACAGAAGATGGATAGAAGAAAATAGCTTGCCTTGACACAATCTTTAGCAATGACTCAAATATTTATATTTTCATCTCAAGGGAAATACTCTCTTATTAAATAATATGAAGAAGACATGGTAGAGCTGTAAGTTATATATATCTTTCAATTGAGAAAGGGCTGCCAATGAAACTTCTCATTTGATTATTACCCAGTTTCTTCATCCTCTGTTCAACTGAATTAATTTAATCTATCGTAGTCAGAGGTGTTATTTAAGCCCCTGTCTCCAGGTGTTATATATACTTTAAAAACACAAACCAAAAAAAAAAAATCAGTTTCCTTATTGTCTTCATTCTCTATGCAATCATTTGATAAAATCTGTGATCCAAGGAATTAAGAATAGGCCTGAATCAAAACTTTAACTGAAGTATTGTCAGGCCCTAGACTTCAGAGAAAAATCTAGATAAAAGTTATATACCATTAAGTTGTTCCTATAATATGCTAAGATGCAAAATCTGATTTTTAGGAAAGCATGTGAGTTCCCAACCAGCAGTTTACTTTTCTTCAACAAAGTGCTTAGATGAATGATTAATTTTAAGCAAATTCTTCAGTCTCATTCATTTTAGAACATTTTCTTGAGGTCAGAATCAGRATTTGATAAGGAGGCCAGATGTAAGCATGTGCTCATTTAGAGTCTGAATATAAACCACTATCAAATTTTGCTTTTAAGATCCATTAATAATAGATAGCAATTTATTACAAGACAACAGAGTCAGAATATAGGAACCATCAGGCCTTCACACCTTCATCAGTAATGAAATGAAGTCAGCAACCGCTCAAGTGACTTAGAGGTCCAGTCATGTCAATTCCTTTTGCTGGTTTACACTTGATTTTTAAGGCTGAAATAGAGGCTGGTAAGAACAAAGCTATTTTTCTTATCCAGTTTTTTCCTAGTCTATCAAAACCAGGTATGGTTCAATTATTTGCCTCCTTTCCTGATGTCCTTTTTTTATAAAGACATGAAAGTTGTGGATTACAGCATGTAGTGACACTGACACAACCAAGAGATATGCTGAAAAAGCAATGCAGGAACACAGAAATGTTCAAGACGACATAGAAATATGCTGGTGTATTATAATTACACAGGGCCTTTAAACATCTGTAGTGGATAAAGGGGAAGTTTAAGATGATAAAATAACTGACAAATGAATCTGATACTCCTGTTTATTAAGCAGTTATATTTGGCATTTAATGCTGTAGATTTGACAGTAAATGTATTGCACATAAATAAATAGTAAGATACATTATAGATCCCTTGCTATTTTGCTTTTCTGTCAGTAAAACTTTYCTACCTGTCTGAAAGAACAAGAGGAATTTACAGGCTTTTGAGATAGGAATCAGCATGTGCTGATGTGTGGAGAGTTTGACAAAACATCACATAGGAAGAATAAACATCAAGTCAGAATGATTGAGAAATGATCAAGAAACATGAAATCCAACAGCCCATCCCACAAAGAAATTTCACGTATGCAGGATGAGAAGCTGTGCTGGAGATCTGAAGGTGAAAAAGAGGATCAGTGTTGTAGCCAGATGTCAGGAGGGGAAAGTCCCCAGGGGGGTTGAGGATTCCAGTGACAAGTCATAAAACTAAAGACAAAAATACTGCTCTCAGTGGATGTCATCTACACCCTGCAAATGTCAGGTCAGCCCCTCTGAGGGACTACTTTCATCTTTGTCCTCATAAAAATTCTGCTGAAAAGCAATGGTTTAGCTTTTGAAATCCTCCAAACTCATTTTCCTGCTGAACACATTCCTTTTTACACAGTGTTCACTTCCCACTGTCATTTCAGGCAGCATAACCACTGCTATTTATGTGACTGTGTACTAATCTGTGCCCTTAGCAGAGACTGGAAACAGCACACTGCCGTTGCATGGAAGGGAGGAAACACATGCAAGAAGCCTGCTCCTGGGAGATCCCAGCTTAATGCCGCTTAGCCTGAGGAGTCCTCCAACTTACACATGCCCACACAGCTTTAACATGTTCATTAGGCTCAACGGGTGAAAACCACCGGATTCACACACTCTCAGGCAGGTAGCATGAGATGGTATCACTTGAAAACAGATGGGTTATRTGATTTGTGACCATACCTCTAGCAAGAGGAAAGCTGATACAGGAATAATGCCGCTATCCTATTGAAAACGTCTGAATCTTAGGCGTACTAGTTTTAGTCTCTGTGCRCTAGTAGATTCCTCTAAAGCTGCTCTAACATATCATCCTGTATACACATTTAATTCAGCCRAAACAAACATTTCCAATAAATTAACCGGTACTTGCTCAAATAATTCTGTCTCCTTCTCCCACTGTATTGTAAAGGGAAAAATATTAATTAGAAAAAAATCATGGTGATTTTTTCTCATGGGAAAAAGAACACTAATATTTTTAATAGAAAAACAAAGCTAGATTTCTATATTATAACTCCTTGTGAAAATATGCACCCCTTAGTATATGAAAATTAACATAAAGTGATAGGGGAATAATTTCAGGATCATGTTGTTAAATTATTAGCAACATACTCCACAGAGAACCACACAGAAAAGGGAATCTCCTAAAACACAAAAGAGCAAAGCTCTGAAACAAAGTTCTCTCTTTATAATTCATTTTATGTATAATACTTTCCCTCTTTATTCTCTGCCACACTCTTTTTTAAGTAAATTATCTGCTGATAAAGAAATACGTGGAATTATAACGCACGACACCACATTGCTACTCTAATATTCTACACTATTTATAAGACTGCACAAGGCACAGTTTTTGATTTTTAAATATTGGCAAATCAAATAATTTTCATTTCTTAGGCATTTATCCATACCAAAGTAGAGCATTTTAAATTCGCCATCCTGAGATCTCTTTGCTCTGAAAGATATCAGGTCTGATTGCCATTTATGCTACATGTACATGTATACCTATTTTAAAGAYCCTCTTCTCTGCCAGAACGACTTAAAGCAAACTTGTAAATGAAGATAGGGGTTATCTTGTATTTTTAAAAGCTAGTTGTTCAAAAAGGCATTGATTGCACAGCAACGTACGCTCTATGACACAGAACCTCAGCTGGCTAATATCGTTGTAGTTCCATTTGCAGCAGTTATGCTATGTGGGTTTCCCTCAGCTGGGGATCTGGCCTCCTGTATATTTTGTGTAATTAGAGGATATATATTTTAAGCAATAACACACAGATCTCTGTTGTGTATATTTGGGAAATATTTCCACACTTCAATCAACTATGGAAACTGTGAGTTTGGAAGCTAATATACTAATTGCAWCCAAATTATATCCTCCTTTAAAATAGTGCAAATCTTGATTAAACCATCCATTGTCTTGGAGATAATCCAGGTTTATACCACTGCATTTGAACATAGAATTCTACAAGGCTATACATAATTTATACAGATAGGAACTAATCTGTGAAAAGATTCAAGTAGCTAAAGCCATTTTTTTTATCCTAGACCTGATTTTGAGTGWCACCTACGAGTCCAGAATTCCACCCTGTGCAGAGGGTGGACGTTTCAATCTCTCCTTAGATTCTTGGCATAGGTCTTAAGCAAAATTTGTAGGGTTCTCTGGCTTGGAACTGACAGGGAATTTTATCTCAGCAACACTAACTCTTTCCAATGATGGCAGATAAAAATGGGGGGAGTTGTTTTTTTAAACTAAAGAAGCTTGTACTATTAAAATCAGCTRTGATCAGTTGGGATTAAAGGCCCATTTATGCTTTCATTTACGCTCATGAAACATCAGAGTAATCCCATTGTGCTCTGTGGAATTACTCTATGTTTTTATTCTTGTAAAGGAGAACAGAATTTCTCTCTTAATCCTGTCTTTGAACCTAAATGATTAGAGCCTGAATAGCCTCTATGAGTGCGACAAATGCATGTCCCCATTTAACTTATTCTACAGGTTTCACAGAATCATTTTCATGTGCCTATACTGATTTTAAAGGATTTTAATATTGATCAAAAGCTGGATTAAAAAAAAAAAAAAAAAAAAAAAAAAAAAACACCTCTTCAAATCAGAATGTCCTAATTTTATGCAGGATGAGTGTCCTCTGTAGTGACAGCCTCTCTGTGGTCCATATTGTTTCTAATGGTCCGAGATGGACACTCCTGAAAAATACTCCTTTGGAAAAAAGTCAATATAAATCTTTGTGCTAAAGTGTACAACTGTACAAAGAAAACAGAACAAAAGACAGYTGATGAAAACCCTAGGTAGCAGAAGGTCCAACTATGTCTTGTAATAGTATTCAGGTGTAACTGCTGTGAACATAAAAGCAGCAAAGGGTGCAAAAATGCACAGCATGTAATTTCAACGTGACAACAATCAAAGTTCCTTGAAAAAAGGAAGAAAGCTTTATCCATTTTATACTTGTTACATGATTGTTCTTGTCCTTGAACACACATCACTTGTAATCACACCTCCAACAATTTGGTGTAGGATTATTATAACTTTTCTTATATTTTATCATCATCATCGCTACTTATTTTTTTAAATGCAACTGGGCTTGCCTGCTTTAAAGAGGTTTTTGAAACATCTGTGTGCATGGTGGACATGGCTATAGTCTCATAATCCTCCTCACGGGAGCGGAAGTGACAGAAATGAAATAAAAACTGCAAGTCCCTCTGGAAGTTCTTATTGAGAAACCCATAGAAGATAGGGTTCACACAGGTAGAGATCATGGCTGTGAGGTGGCAAATCAGGAATAGCAGATTGTGGCTGCAGGTCGCAACAGGCAGAATTTCGTGATTCCAGTCAAACATAATATTGAAGATGGTGAGCGGCAGCCAGCAAACTGCAAACGCAACCACTATTGAGATCAGCATGATGTTGATCCTTTTGGTTTCAGAGGACCTGTATTTATTATCTCTCATCTTGTCCATCATGTTGTTCCTTTTTTTTAATCGTATGTATATCTGCAGAAAATTCAACAAAGAGAAACGTGTAATGATTTAACTTACAAACATAAACTTTGCAAGGATAAATAAACATCAGACAGGACGAAGGACAGATCACAAAGAGGAATTTCTCTTACCTTTAAGTAGCAAATAAATATAAAACAAAGTGGTCCAAAGTACTGAATAACCAAAAGAGTCGTAGTATAAGAAAGCCTGGCGGTGTCCAAAGGGAAGAGGTCCAAGCACACATATTTGTCTTTATATTCATCAAATGTTATATTTCTGAAAGGTTCATCTGTTAATACATGGTAAATTAGGAAAGGCAAAGAGGAAGCTGTGGCTAAAATCCATATGGCAGCAATCCCCATGTAGGCATGTCTGTTATTCGGCCTCCAGCCCCGGGGGTTGATGATCAGCTGGTGGCGTTCAATAGCAATGAGGACTAAAGAAAAGACAGAGACAGTGATTGAGGCACATTGCACAAAGGGATTCAACTTGCACATGGCCTCCCCAAAAATCCAGTGGTCCATTAAAGTGTATACAAAGGTAAAGGGAAGACACATGATGGTCACCAGAAGATCAGAGAAGGACAGGTTGACAATGAGGATATTAGTAACATTGCGCATCTCCTTCTGTTTTAGAATWATGATAATCAAAGCCAGATTCCCAGAGACACCCAGAATTATGACAGTCCCATAAGCCAAGGCCAAAGTGAAGACCATAGCCAAAGGCACGTGGCAATCTTCATCCTCAAACTGAAAGATCTGGGAATTCCTCTCTGAAAAATTCAGGTGCACGGAGTTATTTCCAGGCGAGATGAGAACTGAAGTATTCATGTTGTTTGCAGCTTGCTGTGCAGCCACTGCAGATTTCATCCAAACCGATTCCAAAGTTCAATATATTCCTGTCAGCCCTTGAGCAGACCCGATCCTCGGTCCCACATCTCCCTTGCACGACCTGGAGCAGGGACAGGAGCAGCTGTGTTCATTGCTTTACCCTTCCCGCTTACGGCGCGGTCACTTTGGGGAGCGCAACCCCTCCTCCCCGTCCCCCCTCCCTCCCTCCCCAGGAAGGGGCGAGACTCGCGCCGGCTGCGCTCCGGGTGCCGCAGCTCCGCTTCTCCCTGCGGACCACCGAGAGCTGCAGATTAGCACATCAGGTGCCGGGCGCTGCCCCGGCCCAGGGAGCATCCCTGCTGGAGGTGGGTGGTGGCGCCCCGCGGGCTGGTGGCTGCGGTCCGCGGGAAGGCAGGCAGGAGCACCGAGCGGGCTCTCACAAACTGCTCCAAGCRGCGTTTTATCCAGCCATAGGATAACAAGGGAAAAAAAAAACTCACTAAAGTAAGTGAGGGGTGGAAAAATTGCTCCAAAAATTGCTCCACTTCTTTTTACCTACTACATACACTTGATGTTGAGTGGCCAAGTGCCCATGGCAGCACTGGCATAGAGTCAAGGCAAATGAGAAACTCTGAACACCTTAATCTCAGCTAGCAGGGCTGTACAGCAAAGAAAGAACAAAATGAAAGGAAAGGAAAAAAAGCAAAAATTAAACACTGCAGAAAATGTATTTACCCATGCAACACAAATAGGCATGCCTAAGTAACCTCCCCTTTGCAAGGCCTCTGCTTTTAAAATCAGAGAAACTCAGACATGTGTGTTCAGGAGGGGGAAAAAAAAAGYGAGAGAAAGAAAATCAAATAACACGATACACCTCTACTCCAACTTGCAGTTAGCAGCAGCCATCCTGAATCTGGAATTTTCCCTCTGCCCCCTCTCCCATGAGCTAAATTTATCACTCATTTAACCTTAGGCTGTGGTAAGGAAAGTAATGACCCCTAAAATTCACACAAGTGGGTTCTAAACCCAGCCTATAAGGCAGTTAACAAAAATGGTGCAAAAACATATCCTGCTATAATCTATTTTATTTTAAGTCACCCCAAACGGGGTATCTTAAGTGATAGTTCATATAAATCTCAGTGACAACAGGCATCTCTGAAGCAGAATCAKCTTTGGCTGTTACCAAAACCAGACATCTTTAACTAGACCTGTGCCAGGGACCAGACCCTGCTTCTTTCTCCGTGGGGCAGAGCCCAGCCTGTGCAGGCTGGGCTTGCAGCTCCAGCTCATTCTGAGGGTCACCAAAAGGGTGGCAATGCCGATGTGGGGTGCGGTCGCCCAGTCGCCRGCTGTTGCCAGGCTCCCGAGTTCATCTCGGCTGGCTTTACACTCTCTGCTGGCTCTTTATAATTACCACAYGGCTACATCAAACCACGACAGGCGATGTAGTCCACCTCTGAGTGACCATCTTACTGACAAAGTTAACATGGGCTTCAGAGAAAAGGCATTTCTGCCTGAAGTTTTGACTACTCTGATTTTCCAGCTAGCTAGGCATGCACCTGAGCATTATTTCTCGGAGCTATTGCCTCTGCTAACTACATTTATCAGGTCTCCTTAGTCTGCATAGTCCATTTTAGAGTCCGGTACCTCTTTGCCCTGGGGCTTCTTGAAGCTTTGCTTTAGCCAGCTCCAGAAGTAGATGCATCACCTCAGAGATGTGCATGTGTGCAGGTAGTGAGGAGTCAGGACTCCTCAGTTTCCAACAGCATGACTTTACCTCAGCCTGACAATCAACATCTGGCTTAAACACAATCTCCACTGGCACACCTGCAGCACAGGGTGGATGGGTTGACGCTGGGACTTAATGGAATGCTGGTGGGTGCGGGATGAGCAAAGGACAATGTCCTGCAGGGAGGGCAGAGGCAGGTTCTCTCACAAGCTGCAACCTCTTCAGCACTGGCAAGGTGTCAGGCCTAGATTTCCGGCTCTTGGGTTTCCTTTTCCCTTAGCCAAGCTCTGATCTTGTTATTTATTAAATATCAAACTCAGAAAATACTGATGCTCCTTCCTCCCTCTCCTGTCCCCAAAGCAGAGAGGAAAYCTAGAGCCCCCGGACCTCTGCTGAGGATCAGCCATGCTGATGATAAGCGATAGGAAGTCCTTCCTCCCTGCCCACCTCTCCAAATGGCACTAGTGATCAGTAGGGGATGGTGTTGCCTCTCCTGGACAGCTGAGCTGTTCCCTGTCCCCCACCCTGCGAGCTCCTCAAGCCAGGAAGGAGAGATCCCATCCCATCCTCAGGTGTTGGGTTGCAGACTTGCATCTCTGCAACAGCCCCCTCCAGCAATTGCACAGCCTCCCCCACCACACACACCCATCAGACTCTCTGGAAGGATTTCAATCAAAAGTTTAATGCTGAAAGATCAAAAGGGTAAAATAACGTGGTTTGAGGTGACTGGGGATACACTGTAAAAACTATTGGAGCTCTTCAAAAGGAAGCACAAAACACTGTTAACCCACGCTGATGGCTTACCCAACCACTCGCAAGTCCAACCTGAAGCCTGCCTCTCCCTGGGATTTTGTCATCTGCACCTAATGGAGCAAGCAAACATCAGCCTAAACAGCACACAAACACACACTTAATCATGGGAAAGCAGTCATAGGAGAAACTCACCTTGCAGTTGCTCTGCCTGTCTTTGATCTTCTCTGGGGCTGGCTCACGAGGGTGGATGGAGAACAAGGAGTAGGGGAAAGGGAAAGGCGCCTCTGGTATTCCTCCAGCTCAGATCCTGAAGATTGGTGAGGAAGGCTGGAGACTCCCCCTTAAAGCTGAACTCCACCTTATCCCAGTATCACATGATGGTGTTCTGCTGAGCAGATCCTGAAAATCTCACTGCAAGCACATCACCTTTAAATTACACATCTGGGGGTGGGTTGCCTAGTAATTCAGAAATAAAAGCAATTAAATATTGAAACAAAAGAGGAGGGGTAGAGCGCAGAGAAAAGCTCAGGAAGGGAGACAGTTTCAAATTGCTGTCTGCCTGTTTCAGCATTTTATTTGCAAGTTTATTGCCACCTTGTGGCCAAAGTTAAGATGATATTAAATAAAATCTTTTTGGAAAGTGGACCAGGAGGCGATTTTGACTATGAGGAGCAAGTTCTAAAGTTCTGTTTTGTCCTTTTAAACCAGTAAAACTAGTTTATTTTTCATGAACAGTGATGATTGGCTTGATGCGAATTGCTGCTGTTCTTATTCTTTCCATTTAGAAGTAATATGAAAGTATTTGAAAGTAAACTAAATCAATAGAGAAAATATCAAACCTCAAGAAAATACAGCTTCTAGTGTGTCCCCCTGCAGGTGTCTTTCTAATTCATGCCAGCCAAATGGTTCATCATGAGCTGTGGAAAAAGAAACCTTTTCTGCAGGTTCATACTTGCCACTAAGATATTCCAGGGAGCTGGAAAGAGAATGGACCCATGAAAATAAAGAACAAATCCTCATAAAGACATGCAGAGCTGGAAAGGCAGTGGCTGTTGCCTTGGCCAGCTCTTCCTGTTCTTACAAAAATTACACCTTTCAGCAAGTAGACTTTTTAATACAGCTGGCATGAGTAGCTCTGCAAACTGCTACCAGCTATGGGAAGATAGTTTGAGACTTCCACTATTTATTGAACACATTCATAAAAAGCAAATACTAATTTTATTTTCCCTTCATTCTTTTCATGATCCTGAGATACCTGCTCTCTCACTTATT
The DNA here is from genome assembly GCF_003343005.1 of Rhea americana. Taxonomy (NCBI): domain Eukaryota; kingdom Metazoa; phylum Chordata; class Aves; order Rheiformes; family Rheidae; genus Rhea; species Rhea americana. Next base: position 2,880,706 of record NW_028186757.1, on the reverse strand, counting down.
AAGAGCACTGCTGCAGAAGATCTACAGCAGGTTTTAACAGGTATAAAAACCAGTGGGTCTGGAACCCAGAACAGAAGTCCAAGAGAAGCTATTCAGATAAACTCATATCTATTAAAAAGCACATTGAAAGTTATATAACTGGCAAACCCTGCAGGCTATATTAAGAAAATGGAATGCTTAGAAAGTCCTAACTCTTCCAAGGCTCCAGATTAATTTTGCAAGTGTAGGAAGTTACAATCTCTTACATTCTTACCTTCAGACATACCTGTATTATATGATAATACTTTCACGTTGCTAGTTACTCTCAAAAGAGGAACTATATTAATTATTACTAAAAAATCAGATGAGCATAGTAAACGATTGTAATATTTTTTGCAGAATGAGCTTCATGGGAAGGTTTCAGAATCCCACATTGAGATTTACCTTTATCCTGTATTTCTAAGAGCTTGGCTCAAATACATTTAAACTGCAGCCCTTGCTGTGAGAAAGGAAAATGCAGGCGTACCTCAAGATTTCTCTAACCCAGTAGCTTGGGCACTGCTGACATTTTAACAGCAACAACTAGAGGTTACTGCAGGCTGTCTATAATGCTACTCAGAAACTTTAAAAAGTATGTGGATTGTTACTGTGCACAAGTCTCCATCTGAGCAGAGCAAAACTGTAAACCCAAAAATGAAAGATAGAGTGGACATTCCCATAAAGGTCATATTTTAATCTGAACCAGTGGTGTTTTAGGACATGTAGAACTGAGGATTCTTATTGATTATGGACATGGAATTATCCAAGACATTATTGAAAAAGAGAATTATTATCCAATATATACATTTTTAAGGGTAATACGTGAATACATCTCTTTTAAGGGTAATACATGGAAACAGGTAGGGGAAAAGCTTTTATTTTCTATGCCAGGAGGATCTCATTATTTCCCTATAATGCTTTTACCCATATAGGTAAGATGCCTTTTTCCAAAATTAAAATAGCATTCTATGATGCAGAATCCTAGCAGTCTGACAATGGGTACCAAGAGCAGAGATACAGTATTTACACTTCTTTAGGACAAGTTCAGAATGGGAGGCATTAATTTGGTGCCCTAGCAAAATCCCAACAGAGAAATGCCATTATCTGTATGATAAAAATTTTCGAAGTTTCAAGTAAGGAGGATCTTTCTCCTCCATATTGCCATTAGCTATTTGGGTTCATCTCAGAACTGCCTCCATCTTAGCAGTAAATGAAGTGATCCATAATACTTCATGTTTTAATGGTTATTCTCAAGAACGTCAAACATCGTCTAAATTTAGATGAAAAAAAAACCTCATAATACCTCTTTTATACTATAATATATAAATCTAATTATCACCTATAAAGGTTGAAGCTAGGATCCTATCTGCCACTCAGGGACCTGAACACATAGAGATGGTAACAGAAGCTTATCTTATTTTGCAGCTATCCTACAAATAGATGCAAGGTCAAGCCTTAAGCAGAGCAGTGGAGCAATGGAAGGACTACTCACGTCACTGAGCCTGGTCTCTTGCAGTGTGTCTGCACAGGACACTGGGGACTTGRTAACAGAAGTCCTGAATTTTACCTATAGGGTCATTACCTTTCCCATCCCCACATCAATTTTATGAAAATGCCAACAGATCTAATCAAATAARATGTAGGTAGTACTTTGAAAGAGGCATCTCACTGTAAAAGCCAAAGTTGATGATGTGTTGAAAAACTATTAATTCAATATTCTTAACTTTGGCACCTAAGCATTCTTTGAAGTGTAGTGTGTTATAATCCTAGTGTTAATATAAATATCCTGTTCTGTCACACTAACACCTTGTGTTGTGTGCTCACCTCAGATGACTGAATCTTTTGGAGCTATACTAATAGTTTCTGAAGTGCTTCACACGTGAGGACTAAAATAACAAAATATAAACATAATTAATAAACAATCACTTCAATAAAGATAGGTATATTATTTTCAAACTTCTGTTATATCCATATAAAATGCATGTGTGAAGTAAAGGCTGCACAGCATAAGTATGTTCTAAAGGAAACTCAGATGTTAGCAGTTCTTTAAGCTATTCYATGTGTCTCCAGTCTCAGCAATATTATATTGCAGGTGGAGCACCAAGTTAACAGAGATGTCAAATAACTCCTCTGTAACTCTTTTCTACTCCTAACCACTGACAAGGCGCAAGAACATTGAAGTAGCAAAATAGCAAGATAGATTATCTTCTTCCTTAAATTATTTCCTATAATAATTTCATATGTATAAAAATATATACAAATTTCATGCATCAAAGGCACCCTATGCTGTAAGACTGTGTTTGTTTGTGGGTGTATGACTGTGTTTGTGTGAAGGCGTTACATTGTAAAAAGAGAATAAATGCAATAAACAGAATAAAAGTATTTTAACTAATGAAATAAAACAGCAGGAGTAAAAGACAACAGTGCTTTTTTGAAGCAATAGTGTTGAGAAGGAAACAAGATGTTTTTAAGAAACACATGGAAAAAATATGCCAAGAGACCAGCCAATTAAAATATTCTCTCTGTAATTGTTGAACATATAAAAGAAAAGATGTCATCAAATGAGGCTATCATTTTCACTATAATGTATTATCACATATTCAGATAATATAATCCCTCTTAAAATCCACAAAGTCAAAGAACACCATAAACTGTATGTGTACTGTATATAAAACAAAATGAAATGACAAAAATTTTTGAGTGGAAACACACTCTAAAGGGTATTCCTAATTTTATTTTTATTGCTTTCATTTTGTAGTAATGAACCTCAGTACCACTGAAATGCTTTCTCTTTATGTTACACTATTCACATATAAGGGAACTCATCGGTAGACTAACCAGGCATTTTGCTGTTGGCTGTAATGAGAATAGCATCAAATTCTCTGTGTGGCTAAGAACATGTCTGTACTGCAATGACTGCAACTGACCCCAAACCTAATTACACTTTATTTGACTGCTAGTGTCACAAACCCAGATAAGCTGCATGAATAATTACATGGTCAATCTCTGCTGAGTGCCATGCTGCTGCAGTTCTGCTGTATAGTCAAGCTAGTTTAAAGCTAGCCTGATGATATGCAATGTTACTTGAAGACTGCTTGAGACATAACCTTTGTCCATCTGCCTAAAATACAGAAAAAAATCAATTCCTACAGCCATAGCCAGCCCACTTTCTATCCGTTCAGGTTTCAAGCTGTTGTTAATACAAGTCCTTCTTACAAAATGATCAATTACCTGCTCAGATGTCCTGCCCTTCACCGCAAGGATAGCTCAAGCATCACTATCCTTTCAGTAGTCTGAGGCTCACTGCATTCATGTCACTGCATTCATTCTTACCTTGCTTGATACAAGGTAAGAAGAACCTAAGGAAGAGATGTGGCAAATATATCTAGAGAAGCAAAACATACCTGGGATTTTTAATAGCACTTTGTACATGTGTGGAATTAACATTTGGATTGATGTGTGGAAAAAAAATTGACTAACAGAAGTGCTTTCCACGGATCTCACAAAATTCCTCAGACTATTTTCAGTCACTTCCTTCAGTTTTAGACTGTCTTGATGATAGACAGCTGCTCCATTGGCAGCAGATTTTATAATAACATTAGACTCTGACTCATGGTAGCTTTTGACTCAGGGTCACTGACTGTAGGCTGTGGAATTTGGACACCAGCTATTTAAACTTTGATTTTTCAGAGGCATTCTTCCATTCTCACTAACTTCAGCTGGAGCTTTGAGTCTTCGTATCTTTTGCAATTAGCCTTTAGAAGCTAAATTTTCAAAGATATTGAAATAATACTCCCAAAGGAAAGATACATTTGAGAATATGATAAGAAATATGTCAAAAATTAATTTGTATTCCTACAGGCAATAGAGTCCTCTCCTGTATTTTCTGTTGTTCCATTCTTATCCAGGAATCTCTCTCTCTCTAATACACCATTTTTGTACCCCAGCTCTATCAGACCAGGTACTCCATCATCATGCACTTTTACTTTCACGGGTTCAATGACTGCATGGATGGTGATCCTATGACTGACTTCTAGGGAACTTGTACTATATCCAGTGTCAGTCTTGAGTCCTCTCTTTTCCTATCTCCAGATCACCTATTTCGTTATTCAGAAGGGATATTGGCAAGCCAGAAGCAAGCAAACCAATGCAGAGGAAAAAATACTAGTAGTGTGAGTAAAGATTTTCCTCTGATGTGATCAAGTATCAGCAATGAACTGTCCAAATACTGTTAAGAGAAATCTAATGTTATTTACAGGTTCAGGGAAAAAAAAATACACCTGCCATTACCTACTCATTAATGAACTCTCCTGAAACAGGATAACTAACAAAACAAGTATGATATTTTGTTCCTAGAGAAAGTTGTTTTGAGAAAGAAACGCTTGTCTTAGTGATTGCTCTTGCTAAGAACAATCTAATTCCTTGCGGAGGTTGTTTGGGGAATTGTGGTAGGTGACTACCTATCACAGAAATGGTCAACATGGAGGAAGGCTGTTTGTACCTTTACAAAGGTACAATGTAACCCCCAAAGCTCATAGCAATAGGATATAAGAATCCACAATTTCCAACACCTATAGGCTCTGTCAGCAAAGTTTTTTCTTTTTTTTTTAAGAGAATGTCATTTTTCTAGAGTAAGAAGTTGCCACAGAAAGATACAGTGTCTCTAAACTTCCCTTTGATAGCTCCTTCTGGGAGGGACCTTCTAGTTCAAGCAGCAGGATGAGCAATGCAAGGAACTCAGTGGAGCACCCAGGTTATTCGGTGCCTGGGGAAATGTGAGTCTTACTCCCCTATACGGTTAGTTAGGACGAGGGAGGGTTTCTATCTTCCTGTCACATATTCATGTGAAAAGCTTCAAAGCCATCAGTATTCGATGGGAAAATGGTCGAAAATGCTAAGAGCTGCTGCTCAGCCCTATGAAGGATTATTAATTTTGTTCTCCTTTGTGACTAACTGAAGGAGAGCTGTCTTCATATGATGAGATGGATTGGCACGTCACTTCCACCTGCCAGCTCCCTGTGCTCCACTTGCACATGCAATGATTCACCAGCAGTGGGTGGTGAATAATGCAGAAATAGGCAAAGAGAACATGGGATGCAATCTTCCTCATCATACTGAGCTCATCTGCTGAAGACTAAGATTAATTATTCCTTTATCATTTAACCTAAATGGAACAGTTAATTTTTTTAAACTAAATTAAATAAAGATCCTAAGTGCACTTTGAGTGTTACAAAGTTTCCTTACAGTATGGGTGATGCAGCTGTTCTGTCTTGGTGTAGTACAGTTTTTCACAAGCTAATTATACTGGCAGCTTTTCTGTTGTACTGTGTTAATATCAAGAGTAGAAGGAGTGCCTTGGCAAATAGCAAAGCCATTGCATTTTTGTATCAGATCCTGCCACTTTTGCTCCCAGAGGCCTGCATGTCACTCGTTCTCTGGTAGTCCTATAATTGGACAGTGATCAATGAGACTTCTTTTGCTAGAAGATAACGGCTAGTGTGAACAGCAGAATTTGTCTTTTAATGTTTTATGCTGTGACATACCCCACAGTTTTTAAACTTTAAAATAATGATCACTTTTAAAAATGCCCTGCATTCCTACTGACAGCCCTGATCAAATTAAAGCCTCCTTTCAGGTATTTGGCTCTGCAAGAACTGAGCAGAAAGGAGTCCTGCCTGGGGAATCCATCACCTCCCCCCTGTTTTAAAGAATGTTAAAAATTAAAGGGCATTCAAGTAGCATGTGCGAATGCTGCTGATGTCCGACTCAGGCCAAAGCGAGTGGGACTAAAGAGCACTCAGATCCGCCCTCTAAGATTGCCTGGCTATTTTCTGACTTCTCCGTGTCCCACAACATCAAGAGCATTTTGCCATTACAAATTGCTATGTCCTGAATTCAGGGTGAAAAACTGAGAGCTTTCCTTAAATACTGGTGAGCGCAGGATTTGTTTACAGTATCATTATATTTCCATGGAAACTATAGTTGTCGTACCATGTAATGCTGAAATAATAGGCTCCACATATCACACGAAATAGTCTACCGAAATGCACCCGTGAAGTAAATTAAGCCCCGACCAGGACTGTAGGCGAACGAACGGGCGAGTGCTTCAATCAGCACCACGGGGAGCCAGACCTAGCCTTTAGGCTAGGATGCATCTGCTTGGCCAGCGACAAGTCCCTCCTGCCTCTGCACTCGTGTAGGCTCCGCTGCCACGCAGCCCGGAGGATGCCGCCTTCATCCTTTTCGCTCGGCGCGGCAGTCGCTCGGCCTCGCACCCCTTTCCAGTGACGGGTGCCACGCTGCGCTGCCACCTTCGCCCAGGCTCTCCGGCAGCGCTCGGCCTCTCCTCCCTCTCCCGCGGGGACGATGGAGCCGCTGAGACGCTCCGCGGGGCTCGGGCCCGTCTGAGACCCGGGCAGGGCCGGCCCTAGGAGCCCCGGACCGGGACCGGGACCGGGACCGGGACCGGGACCAGGGCAGCCGCCGGCGGCCGGCGCGCCCAGGTAGGCGGTGAGTGGAGGCGGGCGCTTGGCCGCGGAGCCGCCGCGCCGGCCAGCGCAGCCCGCGGCCGCGGGGAGCCGCGGAGGCGGCGGCCGGGGCTGAGTGCCCCCTTGGAGCGCGGGTGAAGCCCTCCCGGAGGGGCTGCGCAATTTTACGCGGGGCAAGCGCGCTGTCGGCAAACACGCCGAAATCCTGGTTTGCGCGGCAGCTGCGGCGAGTTTTGCCTCTTCCTGCAGCGCCGAGGACGCCCGGCGGCGGGAGCGGCAGGTCCCGCGCCGTGCCGTGCCGTGCCGTGCCGTGCCGTGCCGTGCCGTGCCGCGCCGCGCCGCGCCGACCCCGCCGCGCTCAGCCAGAGCCGCGCCACCGGCCGCGGCGGGGATTAGCCCTGCTGGCTCCCCACGGGTGTATTTCGTGGCCGCAGGGCTGAACAATGCCATGGGATTCCCTAGCGAGGAGTAAGAAGAAAATATATATCTGTCTTTTTTCTTTTTTCCTTTGCAAGCTGGGAGCTGCTGTGTTGCACAGCGTATAATTTAATCATACATTTTAAGTTTTCTCTTCTGACGAACTAATACCCTGTTACCTTGCATCCCATCTCTTTGGGTCTGGAMAAATAATCTTATTAGTTGTTTTTTGCTTATTTTGGGAAGCCAAATTCTTGTTTTCCAGGATAATGTTGTAATGCTTCTTTTAATTAGCCACATAAAGAGACATGTTGTTTACATGCATGAAAATCCTTGTTCAGTCCTTCTGAAGTAATCTCAGCCTTTTGAAATCTCCAGGTTCCCAGACTAGTTTTTGCTGTTGCCTGTAGAGAACTGGAACCTCTGAAGCAGCAGCATTTGATCTTTACTCTGCGTCAAGAATGGGACTCTTCAGTGGTATCATTTGGCTCAGACATTATCTGAGTCTTTAATGATGTAAGGGCATCATTTCTTCAGTAATAACCACATAGCTCGGTGCTTTCCATAAGCTTAGATGATCAGGCAGTAACAGCCTGTTTATGATGGTGTGAAGTAGTGCTGTAACTGTTCACAATGCTGTGCAAGTCAGAAAAGAATATCTCTAACTTCATTTCCTATACAGTCCTGTGACCGTGCCGGTATTTGAAGGAGAGATGGATGTTTGTGTCTGTAAGAGAATGTATATGTTTTGCTTCCTCCTCATATATGTCTTTTTTTTTTTTTTTTTTTTTTTTTTTTTTTTTTTTTTTTGTCTTTAAAAAGAAGAAAGGAAAAAGAAAAGGGAATCACAAGATTGTAAACTGTTCACAGCAGTGAAGATAATTGTCGTATGTGGACACTGTTACAGAGACTGAACATACTTGATGATACAGTCACCAAACAGTCATAATTGATTTAATAGGTACTAGTACTGTAGCATATAAGCTCTTACTCRTGAATAAATGTTAATACAAGCATCTCATCTAATAGAAGGACATTTTTCTGAAAGTGCATGTACCTTACATGGAGGATGGGTGCCAGCCAAACTTGTGTGCTCTTGAAAATTTCTCTTTAAACGTGTAATATAAATATGTRAGGAAATAGAAAAATATTCAGCCACTCTCTTAAACAGTGATTTATGGATCTTGTATTTTAAATATAAAACAAAGGCTTTTCAAAGAAATAATGAAATGAATCTTAAGAATTTAAATGTATTTAACTAGCACATTATGGGTCATCTGCTATCTTTAAGTCACTTAAAACTGAATAACCATTTATGTTCTCTCTGCTACTCTCATGCCTTATATCAACTGCAATTGAAAACTCCTCTGAAGCGTTATTTTGATGAAAATAAATGTCACAGGATTAAAGGAGTGATATTAAGGTGCATCATGGACAAATGTGGTTTAGGGTGATGTTACTTAAAATCTTTCAAGATCATGGTATATCAGCTGTCATAAATTCCATTTTATTGCAAAAGGGAACCACAAACACTCTTTGTATTTAATGCTAATTTAATTAATCTGATTCTCACAGTAAATTTTCCTATTCACCCTGGATTCTGGCATGAAGCTGCAGTCACTCTCACCTCATACATCATAGCCTTCTATCTCATGCATCGTTTAGAAAATAAAGGAGACCTAAGCAAACCCATTTGAAGCTCACAGGGTGTGAGGTCATGCAAGTGTAACTGAGCACAGCTTCAGAGAGTATATGCCGAGGAATGCAGAAAAGGCAACCTCATTTATCTTGCGGAAACTGTATTGACTGATGGATGTAGAAGATGAAAGTGATCCAACTTTTGGAGCTCATAGCTAGGAAATCTCCATCAGATACCTTCAGACTGATTAAATCTGATCTTGAAAACATGCCTAAGAGCACCTTGGCATTGTAGTGATTACTGTTCAATTTAGCAATACACTTCAATTATGAGGACATTTTCGAAAGAGACTATATTATTTAATTCTATTTCCTATTGTGGGGTTTTCAGGAATCTTCATTTCTCTGAAAGCTACACACTACATATTACACTGAGACTGATCCAGTGACAGAGTGAATGAGTCCCAAAAAACAGAAGCAGTTGTTAAAACAAAATAGGAAGATACATGTCAATAAGTGTAGAAAGTCCTGTGAAATCAATATATACTAAGATACTGACTGAAGATCAACAATATGGGAGGGAAATATTTTTTGGAGCTCACTGGCAGCAACGCTCAGGCTGAGTGAGTAATTTGTTCCCTGTGAGTAAGTGAGCAAGCTTGAAGAGCAACAGATGCTCTCTTCAATTTTTGAAATTTTGGGGGAAAAGTGTCAAAATCAAAAGAAAGTCTGCAGATTACAGGTACATGCACACAAGGAAATCCACAAACCATCAGTCATAGCAAAAAAAAACCCCATGATTCCTCCATGTTGAATAAAGGAAACAAAAGTGTTGTAGCTATTACATAATAAGGATATAATTTCATAAGCTTGAAGTAGAGGATTATGTATTTTCTCTGGGCAGAACCCTCTGGAATACTCAGATAAAATTTATGTTAACTCAGTCTTAGAAAACAGAAAGAAATATCCCCTGATTTCAGAAGCCAGTGACTTCAGTTCCAATGACTTCAAGTCATGTTCATCGGCAGCTAGGATGATGAAGAGTGAAAAGTCTTCTGCTTATTTTAAGTATGTTTTGGTTTTGGTTTGGTCTTTTTGCATTGTCTTGCCCAAGATTTATAGGTCTTAAGCAAATTTGTAGCTGATACATGCACTTTTGAGAATTTTGACTTAGAAACTTTAATATATGCAGGTTTTGCACCTAAACTAGAATGAATTTTCAAATACTTGTGTGGAGTTTGCATACACTTAACACTGTCCTCTCTGTATTATATGTAATTATGTTGTTCAGATATTTTTAAAGCAATTTTTCCTTCTGCTTGAGTAGTAGTGTTCAACATTAAGTTCAACATTATTTCCTAAATTGAGAGAAGATATTTGTATAAGTATCATGTTAGGAATTCCATCTTGGACACTGACGCCTATGGCACAGTAGCTGTCCTTAGAAACCTTTTTTTTTTTTTTTTTTTAATCTTTCTGCTATTTTGTATCATTTTTTTTATTAGCAAGGTAAGACATACTACTACGGTTTTATTATATTTCAAGACAGCATATATTTTCTGGTGCTCTCATTTTAGTTTGTTGTCATGTAATGATTAGGCACCTGCCCAGATGGTGATTGTGAATTTCCTTATAGCAATGAGCTGTTACTCCCAGGAGTAATTGCACCGACTCTAAATGGATTGCTCTTGTGACTAGCTGCTCACTCATGGAAAGGTTGACAATAGCAAAACATCGTTATATATGCAAATAGCAAATTTGCAAATGTGGCCTATAGCAAAACATAGTTAAAAGCCAGCCTCATAATGTAGATCCCTAAACTGTAATTACCAAATATGAGCATCTGGTACGGAGGCCAAGGTGTGCTGAATGCCACAGGCTAAAACCTACAAAATTAGCTTGTGCTGACCAGAAGTTATGCATTCTCAACAGAATAAAATCACTATTAATTTGTGTTAAGGTGATACAAGATAAAATTATGTTTTATTTGATTTACATTAATATCAGTATCATCTTTCCGTCATTTGCTAATTAATGCCTTTTTTGTTCTAAGCAGGACGAGAATATGGATTTAGGATTCAAAGACCGTAACAACAGGACACTTGCCAAGAACACTTCTGCTACTACAAAGAGTTTTTCTGCCTGGGAGGATTATAAGAGTAGTGTTGATGACATACAGTACTTTCTTATTGGGCTGTACACATTTATAAGTCTGGCCGGCTTTATGGGAAATCTGTTTATACTAATGGCTTTGATGAAACGCCAGCAGAAGACAACAGTAAATATTCTTATTGGTAACTTGGCCTTTTCTGACATCTTGGTTGTGCTGTTTTGTTCGCCTTTCACACTGACGTCTGTCCTGCTTGACCAGTGGATGTTTGGCACTCTTATGTGCCATGTAATGCCCTTCCTCCAATGTGCATCCGTTCTAGTTTCCACTTTAATGTTGATGTCTATCGCTGTAGTCCGATACTGTATGATAAAACATCCCCTTTCTAACAATTTAACAGCAAAACAAGGCTATATCTTAATAGCAAACATTTGGGCCCTTGGCTGTGCCATTTGCTCCCCTCTGCCAATTTTCCACAAAGTTGTAGATCTCAGTGAAACTCTGAATTTAGAGGCACTAGCAGGCAGGTTTTTGTGCATTGAGTCATGGCCTTCTGATTCCTACAGAATTGCCTTCACAATAGCCTTGTTATTCATGCAATATATATTGCCTTTGGTATGTTTAACTGCTAGCCATACCAGCGTCTGCAGGAGCATAGGGTCCAGGCTGTCAAACATGGAAAACAAATCTGAAGAAAMTGAGATGATAAACCTAACCATTCATCCATCTAAGAGCACTGGCACTCAGGTGCAGCCCTCCAGCCATTCCAGATGGAGTTATGCATTTACCAGAAAGCACCACAGAAGATACAGCAAAAAGACTTCAAGTGTGATGCCAGCTACCTTAAGGCATCATCAGGATACCAATTTCAGAGAACTCCCAGAAAGCTCTTGCACAGAAAAAAGCCAGCTGTCTTCGTCCAGTAAGTTCATCCCAGGGGTACCTATCTGTTTTGAGATGAAACCAAAAGAAAATACGGAGATCCAGGACGTGATTACAATATCCCGATCCATCATCAGAATTAAGACAAGATCTAGGAGAGTTTTCTGCAGACTGACAGTGTTGATCTTAGCTTTTGCTTTCAGTTGGATGCCTCTTCACCTTTTTCACATTGTAACTGATTTTAATGCCAATCTCATTTCTAATAGACATTTTAAATTAGTATATTGTATATGTCATTTACTGGGTATGATGTCCTGCTGCTTGAATCCCATCCTATATGGGTTTCTAAACAACAGCATAAAAGCTGATTTATTGTCCCTGATTCCATGCAGCCAAATATCATGATTTCATGAGCCTCAGTATAAAATAAAATGAACAAAAAATACTTAGGCTTTCAAGTACACAAATGTGTATAACTTTACAAACTAAATTAGTATAGTTTAGTTAGTCTGACTTGATTGTAATTAGTAGCATCTCAAGTGAATGGTTAGTTCTAAGGTTGTATGCATGTCTTGCACTGAGCAGAAATATATATCTATATTGTAATATTCTTCTTCTATCTGTCCTCCATAGGAAATCATACCCACAGTACAAAGCTGGAATATCATTTTCATTGCCTCAAATATTGTTAAACTGTACTTTAGAAATGCACAGACTGTATAATGAGTAGAAAATGTAAGACTAACTCAGACATATCAGTATTAACTATTGTAAGAATATAATAAAACATGTATCTTTCATTAAAAACTATTGCTCAGATTATTTCAGTGCCAATTTTGACTGATTTATAAAATAAAATAAAATTTTTGTTTCTGTATGTGGTTAGAAAAAAATTTTTCCTTAGATCCTTAGCTCAAACTTTGCAATATTTTTGCAAGATCCTTTGTTGCTGATTCCCAGGTTGTCTTATTCCCTAGAATGGTTTTATAGGTAGTTATTGTATTGATTGTTTCCATCTTGCTATATCTATGCAGTACAACCTACCTCTGATTTCCTTAGCTACTTTTTACCCTATCTTATCATTTGATATAATTTTCAGACAGGTCCTATAGTTATGTTCTTTTACTTGCACTCTGAATGTACAACATGTTTCTGATCAGGGAGAACTTTCATCATCTAAGCAGGTGATAGTGTAAAGAAAAAAAAAAGGTAAAACAGCAGGATTTCTTTTCTTCTTCTTCTTCTTCTTCTTCTTTTTTTTTTTTTTTTTTTTTTTTCTTTCCCCAAAGCAGTATCTTACTGCCTTCCTTATAGATGAATCATCCTGCTTTGGAGAGCTGCAACAACCTTCAAATATACAGGTATGCCTCCCCCCCCCCCGTCAAGTCTTTCTGCCCTTCCCTCCTCCTTTTTAAGCAGAGAGGTATTTTTCTTCCAAATTTAAATTACATGCATCTTCACTAGGGAAGCCATATTACAGTTACATAGCACAAATTCAAAGAATATATATTCTATTTTTCTCTTGATTACTCTAACTCAATAATCCACCTTTGCCCTTAGAGCTCAGTAAATGTACAAAGCCTCTGCTTTAGGTCCACTTGAGTTTTAAGCTATAAAACTCTGCAGGTCTAGCTGATGAATCTTTCTTATTCTCCATTAAGACTTCTAATCTGATGCAACTGGAAAAAATATCCTTTGGGGGATTGCAMAAAATGATAGAAATGAAGATCAAAAAAAAAAAAAAAGATGGAAGTAACAGATAATTTAATGTGGAATACTCAGTGAATTGAGTAGTCACAAGTGAAAAATAACAGAAAAAGTCAGCAAAAATCCTGAAAAAAAACATAAAAGCATGATATGGCATCTGAAGTCAGTATTACTTGGCAGCTTTTACAGGAGATGGTGGACAAACCTTATGCCTAAAAGTGTAAATAATAAGTACTCTGTGAATTACAATTTCCCTGCTCTTACATGACATTTTTCAGTAGAGGTCTGAAAGGGTTAACAGACAGGGTAAGCAATACAGTTCTAATTTCATAAAGGTGAGGATTAAGCGTTAGAGATGGTGCGCCTTGCCCCCAGCCAGCCGGTGGGCCAGAGGCGACACCAATTCCCAAAGCTTGGCCCAAGTACTACCATTCGTGCTGTACATAAAGCTTGCCATCWTTAAGGGAAGCCTGTGGATTTTGAGACTGCACATTTTGCCTGATCATATCAATGGAAGGACAACCAGAAGTTCACAGACATCAGGACTTAAGTCCTCCAAGGAGAGGAGGTGCACATGCAAAAAACCAGATCAAAATAAGCCCTTAACTGCCTGTTTGGCCAGACAGCCAACCCCCTCTCCATCTCTGAGCCCTAATTTGGCTCACTGAGGAAAAAGAGGAGGATGTGYATCCTTGCATAACATGGTTCATCCAGTCCTGTCATCCACTGCATCTTTCTTGGGCTTGGGAGCAGTTCAGGACATCAAAGCCTACAAACGATCAATGCCCTCCTAGTTTCTTCAGATTAAGGGACATAAGTTGCCAGGACTGTTACAATAGAYGTGGAGAAGACACAGAGCTATTCACAACCATCTAAAATGAAACTTCAAAAAGACAGACACTGAAAATAAAGCACTAAAATCTACATTTTGTCACCTGAATAAGCTCTTCCGGTTTTAGATGCTTTCACCAGTGGTAAGCTCCTCTGGGAGTCATTTGAGAAAGGCTTCTGGAAAATCGTCCTGCACAAGTCAATTTGAATCATATAGCAGGTCTGTGGCAGCATTAAAAACAGAAATCAGGCTTCCTTTTTCCCCAGGGAACGAATTGAATGCCATCTCTCTTTTTTTTTTTTCTGTATATATTTCATTTTAAAATTATTTAATATTTCCTAAAATGGTAAACAGAAGAGAAATATAACTTTAATATTGTCAGAAGTGTTTCAGTATATAACTATGTTGAAGTAAGGAAGAATTATCTTCCTATCTTTTTTATGGTATTTTCCTATTAGAAAATACAGTTTAGGAAATGTTTCCTCACATACTGCACATCTTCTCTCTTYTTATTCTTCCAGTAATTTCACATAGCCATTCCAAACTGAGAAATAAATTTTTTATTTTCTTAAAAWGAGGGATGGGAAGGGTCATTGTGTATTTTGTGCCTTGAGATACTTCCTCTTAATGCCAATATTTAGAAGTGAAAGTAATTCTTTCATTTGAAGAAATTGATAAATTATTTTTATTGTAATATTACAATTYTGGGACCTTTTCTCCCCAAGCTATTTTCTGCTAAGGAGTTTATTACATACCAGTCAGTAATATCTTTGCTTCTGCCGGTAAGGTATTTCCCTGAAGTCTAGTTCTCTGTAACCCTTTGCTCTTTGTTTCCACTATTGATATGCTTTCACAGTTACTTTCTGGACACTGATTGTTCAATTTTGAGGATTATTACCACCTAAAAACTCTAAGTATGTCATTTTATGGAGTACAAACAGCACAGAATACATGATATTGGAACAATATTTTTAAAAATGGCTTTTAAAAAGTTTTAAATAGCTTAATTTAAAAATATTTATAGATAACTCTCAGTAGATAAACTTAGGAAAAAAATAATTAAATCTGAATCCAGAATACAGGGATGTAATTCTGTAGAAATTACAGCAATTTATGCCCACTGATGTCTACACATTTTCATATCATCAAACATATCACTTAACCTTATTTATACCAGTCTGGAACCTAAATCTGAGTATCCCAAATCTGGGCTGAGCTGCACTACATGCTCCTATAGCCTTCACATACAACAGCGACTATGAGCATTGTGTTGTCTCCATCAGGCACTTTAATATTCCTCAAAGTCTGGTTGTGAAATCTGGGGAAGATGGATCTCAGCACAATATGCAATGACATGATATGTAATTCTTGTATGTATATAGATATACATTCATATAGATATGTCTAAGTCATAGAAAACAAATCACATTAAAATGTTTTTTTCAAACAGCACATTTAGTCAAGTTCTTAAGTCAGTTTAACTACTTCAGATCATTTATTTCTAAAACTAAAAATCTAAACAGTTGGGAAGGTAGTAGTCTTGTCCTGTTAGCATTTGCTAAATGCAATCAGGAAACACCAGCTGCAGAGCCAGATACCCACTGGAGTTAGAAGAACATAGGAATATTATGATGCCATGATCCCCCTCTATTCATTAAAAAAGGGCCAAAAAAGCCCCCCAAACAGCTGGTATTTATGAATCATGAATGCTGCAACTCTTAAGGTTGTAAATCATCTCAGGAAAATAAATGTTTCAGTCCGTCCTACAAAACAACATCATTGATAAAGTTGAGTTTTTGCAAATGCCAACGATTAGATGTTGTCAATGGCCAGCCTTTGTCCTTCTTTCAGTGCTGGAGAGAGAGAATCATATTTAGGAACAGGATATAGGAACATATTTAGCTCCGTGATGCCATCCGTGAGCCAGCCATGCCGGCGGGCCTGGGAACACAGCGAGCTCAGTACAGGCTAACCACTGGGGTTTAGGGGAGAGTTTGGAATGGAGAGACGCATAAGGCTAGCTCGGATAAGCCTGCATGAGTTGTAACCCAGCCACCWGTGCCGAGCACGAGCGCCTTTTGTCAGGCAGGGGGGAGCACTGCTGCCGTGGAGAGCTGGTTGGTGGCAGGGCAGAGCAGCCCAGGCGGCAGCACGGCAGAACGGGCTGCCACCTGCGTGGAGCAGGAAGATAGCAGGGTAGGAAAGCCACCTTGCCACTGTATTTGCTGCTAGTTGCACYTTTTCAGGAATGTAGCTCTACTCCAGGAGCTTGGCTGTTCCTAAAACAAGTGTCCTTACCAGCACAGTGAACAGCTGAGGAAATAAAAAAGAGAAAAACCCCATCAATCTGAGAAGGTGTAAGAAAAAGGTAGAGGTGATTTCAGCACAGTCAGGAAGAGAAATCTTCATTCAGTCATGAAATCGTCTTTTGAGAAATATGGGAGAAGTGGCCTGTAAGGTTTCCCTCTGGCCTCTTGTTCATGGTAATAAATGCTGCATACACTCCTACTGATGCTCACTGATAGGTCCTATCAGCGTTTGTGGCTATACCACTTTGTTTTTGCACCCCTACTTGCTTAGGTAATTGRAGAGATGTAGCGTAAAAGTCTCCTCCAATCTGTTCAGCCAGCTGTTGTATACATAGACGCTTGTTCTTTCCATGCATCATATCATCCTCAGMTGACAGGTCATCACGGTGGAGCCTGTCCCTTCTCCACTGGACACAGGTATGCTGCAGAACTGTCCCTCTCCTAAGYCATAACAATAAAGCTTAATAGATCAAAAGATATGTTAGTATTTGCTTCAATTTCTCAATCCTTCTACACACTATGGGTAGAACTGATCCACAGATAGTGACTCAGATCAAGACTATGTACTACGAGTCTTATTTAAGAGTACAAACACCACTTAGGTGTTTGTACTCCTTCAGAGTAAGTTTTGCACTGAAAGTTAAATTGTAGATCAATATTTATACTAGATACTATATATACACACACACTATATATATGTATATACTATATATACACTGTATACACTACATATACACACTATAGATATAGTATATATTAATATACTATATCAGTATGTAGCTATATTTTATATATATATACACACACTAGATTAATTTTTATACTAGTATTCCTATAACTCTAAAAATGCTAGTTCAACAGTAAATAGATCTTCATTCTGTTCACTCTAATAGTCTGAACAAGTCCTGTTTTGATAGATATACCCCCAGACAAATTTTTTCAGGATTCTAATTTTAGCTTACGGAGCTCTCATTAAAGAGAGCTGTACATCAGAAATAGCTGCAGGATCTGGCTTTTGAGTTAACAGCACTTCACAGTGAAAGTTGTTATACTTTTATTATTGCCACTCATGTTAAATTTCAGTTCTCCTAAACTCACTTATCTTTAGTGCTCTTAAGAGCCAACTCTGTATTCATGGAATTTCTAACCAGGAATCTTTTTTTTCCAGTCTCTACAGTATGTTGAACACATACATTATTCCGACTCTCTTGAAAGGAGACAGATTAATGTGTAAGTATTACCTATATTAATTACTATTTATTTAACAAAATATTAGTAAATAAAAGAGGCTTGATATGAGTTTAGTAGAGATCTCTTAGCTGTTCTGTGAAACTGAAATAACTTTTGACAGGAAAAGAAATGAAAAGCAGAAGGAGAAATGAAAATTCATTCACAGTAACATTAGCTAGCTGCATAGTGCCTGTGGCAAAGGAATCTGTCAGAGCTACATCCTTCTCCAGTATCAGTCACTGACAACCGGTTAGTGATGATACAATTGAACATTGCTCACCCTACATGCAACCAGGGACTACTGCAAATCTTTGAAATTTTAGGAAGTGACAGCTAATAAATGAGTATGTATACACGTGTCCTTACTCCTCTCAAAAGACTTCTTTATAACAAAAGCATTCATCTTTCCAACCATTTGATACATCTAGGTTTGCCTTTGATCAGTTGTAATGAATCATTCTGTGCCATTAAGGCATTCTGTACTGTGGTATGATGTTATCCACATGTCAATGAGTCCTACCACAGCATCAGTTTTTAAATCTCTGCAAGCTCAGAGATACTAGCAACATCTACGGTATTCCAGAGTTAGCCACATTCCTCCTGGCCTCCTAGAAACCTTCGTCTCACTACAGAAAGTGAAAAACAGCCTAATACAGTAAGTCCTTGGTAGAAAGTCTTACTGATTCTGATGAGAAGGAAAAAAAAAAAAAAAAAAGTTAGTTTTCACAGACTGAACAGCAGTACAGGCAGGAGGCAAAGTTCTTGTCGGAAAGCTGAGCTGAGCATTAAGGATATAAGAAGCATCTGTTACAAATGCAGTACAACTATTCAAAGATTTTTATTAACTACATTTGCTTTTAAAGAGAAATAAACTAAAAATATTTGAATTTCATAACATTAGTTCATTACATACTAATATTAGGAAATACTATGAAAGAAAATATTCTTACAATTCAAACTCAGTTCTTTTGAGCAAATATGAACAGTTCATTTTGTCCTTATATTTACATTCTTAAGACAATCCTTTTAATAACAAGGCTTAAAAATACTCTCTGGGAAATTATCAGAATAAYGGTTTGATATTCAAGACTCAAGTAGCTTAGCCCTGCTTTTACCTCCACTTAAACTAATGTTTGCTTTATCTTAGTAGCAGAAGGATCATGTCTACATTGCCTGAATGCCACGTTAGTCAGAGATGTTTCAGTGGGAAATATTTATTACTGTCCGTGTGAATAGTATGACATATCACAAGATTTTTAAGCCCCCCTCCCAATCCAAAATTGCTTCAGTGGAATAACTTCTGTGATGGCCAAATAGTTTTACAGTTATTCATCTCTTCAGCCCCAGAGGAACTAGAGACACAAACCCTATTCGATGATAGGCAACAGACCATTAATTGCAATTTTGGCTGTGACTATAAACCTGCATTACTTCTAGTAAGGAAAGAAAAATAACTAAAAAAAGAAGATAAATAAAAACATTGCTGCTGCAAGTAATCTCAGTGCTGCTTTGTGCCTTATATCCAGATTTACTTATCTTGAGCAAGATGATAGTCTTACTCTGTTTTAATGACTAATAATTCTCTTGGCTTTATCAGGACCTCTACCAAATTAGGGTTCATTTAGTATTCATAAGGATTTTGGCCTTTTAGCCTAAGGACTAAAGAGTAGTGCAAGGGATCAGAATATAATCTAAATCTTTACTTTCTAATGATTTTGTTGTTTTGTGGTGGTAGCACAAATGCAAGAAGTACAAGCTATTTACTGCAGGAAAATTAAACTCATTTTTATGTAACTGCTGGGACCTAATACAGGCGAAACAATTATGTATTTTTCAAGACTCCATCAGGCCCAACATGCATCTCCTAATGGTAATTACCTGATGCCTTGTTGATACATTCTCTCAATTAATATCCCAGAGCGTTAGAGCACATTTCAGAAAGCGTAACCTCATCTGATCCTCACTGAAAATCTTGATGCCTGAAGATCAGAACTTTATTCTTACTGCAGAACTGTATTGTAATACAGGCTACCTAAGACCACTTTTTAGGATCATTCAGGACACAGTTGATATCTTCCTGGAGTATATGGTTGTGTGGGAGTCCTTCCTTCAGAAAAGCCATTTATGTTGCACAAACTGTAGTTAGTTCCTAGGAGCTCACATGAAACCAGTCTCCCCCTTGCACATCATCGCTCCTGCAGTCAGCAGGGGCCCTCAAGTGCTATTCCTCTCACATAAGAGAGGAAATGGATGAAAAAGCAGTCAATGAGACTACCAACTCCCTGGTACTTGTTTTCCCTCTTGATCTGAAACCGCCTAAAATTGGAGACCTTCCAGCAAGTTGTTCAAGATGTCTGTGTGAGATTTCTTGGAGGTGAATGAAGGATCATTTCCCAGATGCAAAGAAATGTATCAGTGCTGGACTGGCTGGTTAATGCAACAGAGCCTGGATTCTGTGGCCTTACTAATATCATGTCAAAAACAGATACTTGGATATGTGGTTTTGCTTATTTTCTTCTATCAAGATAAATTTATTTTATTTTAACTCTGAAGGTGGAGTTTTGATATGTCCTCTGACCCAAGTGACTTCACCTTGTAATAAAGCTCCAGTACCAAATTACTCTAAGATATTCCTTCTATTTTTGTTGTTTTACTACATGATGCAATAGGTCTGATCCTGATAAAAGATTTATTGGTAGAATTACTACCATGAAAATAATTAATGAGAGATGACAGTATCAGTAGAAAAAAGGAACACATCTGCCTCCTGTTGAATAGATGAAGCTATCCCTAAAATGCAATGGGAATACTGCAACATAGTTAAATGGCCCTTGCTATATTACATTAAAAAGGCTTTTTTCCCCATAGTTTGGTGGTTATTTTTGCTGAAATAGAACTTTTGTCTTGTCCTATTAATTATGAATTTATAGGGAAGACATGACTATCCTCAGAATTTTATGAACAAAAAAGTCGGAAAAAGCTTTTCTTTAAAGAACACTCCAGAAATTAACATTTTTTCCTTGCTTATACTACTAGTTACAGGCACAGCAGCAAATTTATTTCTGCTCTCCATGCAAGAGCACCATGGGATAATGATTACAGTAGACTGTAAGCAGAATTATACCTGTAATTTACAATGATAAGCAAGAACTAAAAAGCAGAGACTATTTAATGGTCATTAGAAACACTAATGAGCTTGCTTTATTTTATTTAAACAGATGCTCTCTTTGCTTCTGCTTACACTATTTTTGCAATAGCACTTTCGACAACAATCAAGTAAACGCTTTGCTGCCTGCTTTTCTTAAGGAATAAAAGGTGTAGGGGKCTTGTTTATGACCTAGCTAATTTTTCTGTTTGTATCACAATATAAATTTATCTATCATGATAGACAAAGCTCTTCAAGGGACAGTAAAAAAAAGCATAAAGAATATGCAAAAAAAATATGTTTTCTTTTTGAAGTCTATTCTTATATCATAAGAGTAATTCAAGCCATATTAGGCACTCTCAAAATGGAAGGATTTCATAAGTCTTTGGATTTCCCTTGGCAAACCTAAGTATTGTAGTTAACTCTCCATATTGTTGGTTTTTACAGAGTTGCTTTCTGTAGCCTTATAAAGGACAAAACAGCATTCTTACTCTCCACATTTTAGWTGAAAAAAAGCATTCAAATAGAGCAGTCTGATTTGAATTAAATTTTGTATTTATGGTAGCTGCGGCACATTTGRGAATAAACTGATTTGTGCAGTTCTTGCACTAGTTTTTTTTGTAGATACACCTTTGGGCCTTCAAGCTTCCAACTGCAATAAAATTAAAAGACTGTAGGAGCCCTCTACTGGACAACACACTGCATGTACCTTCAGCTGCTGCTTGGCCATCAGAAATTGTGTTACAGACACTCCAAATTATAAAACAGGATAGTGTTTAAAGCTTTTAATGTTATTTTGTCCTACAAATGTACTCATAAGCTTTTTAATTCTTGAAACTTTAAATTTAAAAATCCCTAGGAAAGAGAATCCATTTTTCAAGACTACTTTACAAACAAAACAGTAAGTCATGAAAAATATGTATTGAACAATTCACAGAATCACAGAATGGTTGAGGTTGGAAGGGACCTCTGGAGATCATCTAGTCCAACCCCCCTGCTCAAGCAGGGTCACCTACAGCATGTTAGACAGAAYTGAATCCAGGTGGGTTTTGAGTATCTCCAGAGAAGGAGACTCCACAACCTCTCTGGGCAACCTGCTCCAGTGCTCCAGTTCCAGTACTTACTCTCACTGTAAAGAAGTTCTTCCTCCTGTTCAGGTGGAATTTCCTGTGTTTCAGTTTGTGTGCACTGCCTCTTGTCCTGTCACATGGCACCACTGATCAGCCCCATCCCCTTGACATCCCCCCTTTAAGGTATTTATAGGCATTAATAAGACTCCCTCTGAGTCTTCTCTTCGCCAGGCTAAACAGGCCCAGCTCTCACAGCCGCTCCTCATAGAGGAGATGCGCCAGTCCTCTGATCATCTTTGTAGCCCAACACTGGGATTAAGCTGTGTCAATAAATGCTGACAAATACAAGTTTCAAAATATTGTCATAACTGTAAATTTTGTACAGTTAAAAAACTGACATCCTTCTGGAAATAGTGCAGTGTTTACGTAAAGCACCTTTGAAGATTTACTCATTGACAGGGCCATATACGCACAGACATTTATCAGGCAAGAGATGAACGAGCAAGTGCTGTTTGAAAATCCTATCACATCTAAATGGTGCCTTGGGATAGCCTCAGAACAGAACTGAAGCGGAAGGCTCTCAGCAGGAGCATGTTGTTTTCCTCTGTAACCAGCAAGAGATGTGTGTGGTGGACAGATGACTTTGATTACTAAAGAATATTAGATCTTTTTCTACCTGTTCTCTTTCATCTGCTCACTTGTAGTGCCATGTAGCAGGCAGGCAGACCTACCAAATACATTCACAAAGGAAGAAAATATTAACAAACATTAAATATTGTATTTTCCTGCCACTCATATCCCATCTATAGTTACTATTACCAATTTTTGGACTTTGGGCCAAATTTATATTAAAAGTATGTATGTATGTTGAGCACTCTCCTCCTTTGCTCTCTTCTCTCCCTGTAGTAGACAGGTAAGAGCTTCATCTAGAATGACGCATTGAATTGAAATATCAGCCTCTCCCGCAGTCCTTTCCAAATTCTGCTGCTGCTTTCTCTGATTTTAAATACTTCCAAACAGGATGACATGCAAGTTCTCTGGGAATATCACATCTGAATCAAGAATAGGATATATTTAGTATAGACACAACATAGTCCAACAAGCAAGTGCCTAGAGAACCACTATTTTAATGGTAGTCTGTGAGTATATTATCTGTAGAACAGGTCACTAGAGGTATAATTTCATTAGCAAAATATAGCATGTTAATTGCAGAAATACTGCTAGTACAACAATCTCTGTAATTAATGAACAAAACTTGCATTCACTATCCTGCCTACCTACATATATATGGCAGCTTGCTCTACTGTAAATACCACTAAGAACAAAGTGTTTCTCTCTTCCATCACATTGAGACCATGAAAACGTTAATTTTCTATTCAAGTTTTTTTCCTCAAGTTGCCAATGAAACAGCAGGTTTGCCTACTTTCTACATCACATCTCAGTCCAGTGACAGAGGGAGTTTAAATATTGCCAGTGCTATAAGCATGTGTCCAAAGGCAAATTCTTAATCTGAGAGCCGAAGACAGATAGGTAACAAATACCCTTCAATCCACAGGAACTAAGCACTGGGGGAATGACCAYACCCATATGTGTGGGGCAGGAGATTGCTCACAGCATAGTTTCAGGCATATTTCTCTTGGAAGCAATACTGGCCTCATTAGCTTAACACAAGCCCCCTGCTCATTCACATCAAATTCAACTCAGCTGTGGGCTGCTTGTGACACCACATGGCAAGTTGAACAGTGAACTTTATCCAGGTTAAAAGAGAGGAAAAAAAACAGCTTTGAGATGGCTATTTTTAACCCAGAGAAGTTTATGCATCTGTTTTTCTGCCCAGCAGTTTAAACAGTATCAGCACAACAAGGACCCATGCAGGAACTGCCAGGGGAACAAATGTTTGTAAAACTGAAAGTCTAGTTTCAGAGTTAGTCTATGTATTTTGCTYTTAATGTTGACGTTTGACTCGCTAAGGTGACTAAACACCATACTTTCATCAACCAGAAGGTACAGACAACTAAACTATTACACAGTGGATAACTTCTCTGATAGGCAATTTGCAAACAGTTAGAAAAATAAGTAAATGGTTCTGCCTGAAAAGGAAAGGTCTAATTTATAGCTGCAACACAACTGTTTCCTGAGCACGAAGGAAACCACAGACATAAAATCCATAAATTCCAGAAGTTTTTACGATGTACAAGAGAGGCAATCCCGGCTAAGTTTGCACTTGCACTGATCTCTACAAGCTCAAAACAGCTGAAATATAGTAAAATCTGTGTTAAAAAGAAATACTTTATGTAGTTTAAAGCTTACCTCGGATCATCTAACATAAGACCTTACCTCCCCTGCACCATRTATAGCAGCCAAGCACATCAACAATGCTTCCTTTATACCAGCATACCAAGGAGATACAGGATGCAACTAGGAGATGTAGTATTTGGAAGCAGAGTACTGAAGCTGATCCCAGGTTCCTATAGCTAAAATAKGCTTTAAAGATTCAAAGTGACAGCTAAGAAAATTCCATGTAAAATTTAAGACTTAAGGATTACATTTTTTGTTTCATACCCTACCACCTCTTTTTTTTTTTTAACCTTAGTCTTCAGCTTTGCTAAAATAAACACGTTTGTATCTTTAAAGTCAGATAGTATTAAAGGTAAATTCACATAACACTAGTAAGTAGAGGGCTTATTGTTTGTCAGTAAGTGATTTGCTTCAGTAGAAAGATATGCAAAGCAAGMCACCTTAGAGYGCTCATAGTCTAGGATGAGTTTGGGAAACGGGACATATCTCTTGCAAAACTAAAAGGGTTGGTTTGCAGGCTGGTATCACTGGGTGTGAGGATCTGAACAAAAATCTCTAGCCACCATTGCTGCATCAAACCAGCAATAAGCAGACCACAGATGATACTGAATAGTTGRTAAATTATCACAGGTGCCTTAAAGAGGCTAAATTTACACATCTAAAATGCTGGAGGGGGGGCAGGATAAGTGGTAAATAAAAGTGGTAAATTCACAAGTGGTAAATACTCTGCACACACCAGCATTATCAGTGGTAAAATAAAGCATGGAAAAGACTCAGGAGAATATATTTCTTGTCCTGTCAGTCTTGGAAGTTGTGAAGAAAGCTACTGGATCCCTTCCTGAGAAGGGATCTGCTAGATACCATATCCATTTTAGAGCCATGATCCCAATCTTGATTCATATACTTCAGAGACAGGCAAAGCAGAGCATATAGCTCATCTTCCACTTCTACCTTAAGGGCCTGCAGAGAAGAACAGCCATRGAAGACTTCTCTCCTCACTGTTCCTTCTTTCTCAATGCTACATCTAAGCTGAGACCTGGAAGCACTGCTCACCTCTCTGTGCACATCCTCTTCTCACATCCCAACTCCAGACTGGAGCAAGACCCAGGCACACAATGTGATACAGAATAACAAGGGAACAAGACACAAGGTATGATACCTCAGATACCCACTGCGTTACTTCTAAGTACAGCCAAGAAAGCTGGTTCAGATCCAATTTATTTTTTCCAGCAGATCAGTGGAAGCACCAGGTGCCTAAGTAGCAGACAAAAAAAATACCTGCTGACTCAGGTCCTCAGCTGTTCTAAATTAGTAAACTAATGACTACTGAGATGCCATTTTGGAAGGGATTATAGAAGTTGGTTATTTTTAATCAATTAAAGCATGGCAAATAAAACCCTGAAAGTGCTATACAGTTCCTTAAATTAACAGTAAGCTTTCCCATTTGATTACATGTATTGTTCTGGTCACTATATTTAARAAGAACAGAATAGAAAATGATCAAGGAGTCAAATGATCTCTTGAAGGTAAATACATAACTACCAAAAAGATTTAAAGTTGGTGAACTTCATACAGGGATGGCTTTAATGAAAATCCTCACTAATCCCTTTGAAAAACATAGTACAAAATGGGCTCCCAGTTGAACTGAAATTGCAAATTATAAATGGATGACTTAACACAATGCATAATTAATCTATAAAWTTGTTGTCAAAGATATTGCAAAGGTTAAAGTCCTGGCAAACTTTATCCACAACACTTACATAAAAACACCTTTTTACACTTGATAAGTGATTAAAAAACTTAATCATGAGGCCACAGACTGCTCTGTAAATTAGTTTAAAAATGGATACATGATTAAAATACTGTCTGATTGCCACTAGTATGGTGCTAAGCCACACTTACCACTGGTCTAATTCATCTAGAAATGCCTATTACACAGTTCCATTCCAAAGGTTGACATTTTAAGCCAATTAATTTAGGGTAACAATTATGCAGATACTGTCAAAAACAAACAGCTATGCTTTGATATCTGCTTATCAAGACTGGATAGGTTAGCCAGTGAATTARAAGTTTATGATGCTAGAACTAAAGTAATTATGTTTTTACAGTAAAACAGGGTACATGTGTTTACAGAGATACATCAGTAACAGCATCTTGTAGAGATGAGTATAACTTGATGCCCGCCCAACGACTGGCTAAAAGAAATTTAGTAAACGATTTTCATATTTATCATCTAGGTAGTGCTGAATTAAATAGAGTATTGYCCTGCTGATATCAAGTATTTGAAGTTTACTTTCCACTAATTCTACACTAATAATACTAGCACTGTACATTATGCCACAGTTCGGAGTTATTTTCATATAAATATTAGGTTGATAAGATAGAGAAATGGTATTTGGCACTTTGTTACTGTGTATTGGTATCTGAGTCACAAGAGAAAATTTAAGAAATATTCAGAAGAACTTAAACTTAGGTTTATATTATCACATTTAATATTATATGGTAACATTTCAAAATGCCTTTGGTTGTTCAAAGCCAATTCTAATTCTATTTAAGAGATAAGATTTTCCAAATAYTGGTCTGATTTTCCCAAAACCTAAGTACTAAACAGTTCTCCAAAGCAAAGAAAATTTATTACATATGGATTTAGAGATGATTTTAAACAGAACTTTCAAAAATACGGCACTGTAATCACTGGCTTTCAAATAGTGSTAACATGAACAGACCCCTTGGATGTTTTTAAAAAAGCTCTAGACCTATCACAACTGCTAAAAATTTTAAATACTTTAAAGCAACATGATAGTGGGAGGAAGAAAAAAGCTTCATTACAAAAGAACAATAACTCAAACACAAAGAGCTATTTTGGAAACAGTTTTTCAAGGAGTGAGCCTCATACAGTAGACAGCATTTTTCTTTATAGTTCTTATTTCCAGTTCTTAGTCAGCAGATATTTCTGATCAGTTATTTCAATTACAGCACGCCACTGAAAACTGACAAGTAACTTCAGAGAGAGCTCTTCAGCCCCTCACTAAAATGCATCCGTCTAGTTAACAAAACTGCTATATAACTAAGCGAATTGCTCTACAGAGGATCTAAAAAACAAAATGAAACAAGTCATATTGGGCATGAAAATGCCATTTACTTTAGAAAGGCCTTCTCCTCTTTCAAGTCAGACATTCATTAGGCTGTGCTTTATAAAGGATACTCTTCCATCATAAGAAAGTTTGTCTGTGCCCCCCTCCTGACAGCCTGCCTGCAGAGGTGCATGTCATTGCCTGGTTTGCTAAGAAGCTACCCAAATCCACGATCTGGGAAATACTCCCCTCAGCGATAACTTTTTTTCCTATCAGAGCCAGATCCCAAGATTTGCAAGCATCACCAGAGAGGCTGATGATAAAATACACCCTGYTTTATCTGCCTAGATTAAAGTTAATAATTAATAGGACCAAGCGAGACACAGATATTGATAGTTTGTTTCAATTTTTTTAATAAGAAAAATATTTATTGATATGGTAAACCCTTTTTTGAGTTTCCTTGTACATAAGGATAGTACCTACATATGTACCTTTTATACATACTTCYTTCTATAACATATGTAAAATCTGAYAATCACTACAAGCTCGTAAGCAAAACACAGAGGAGGCCTCTGCATGCTACTGGTGTGCTGCTGTGACTCTTCAAAAAGCAGCAGCAAAACCATACTGTTTGTTGTATGTGTGTACAACAAACAGTAACCTACACACGCTATCATGTGTCTCCTCRATTGATTGGGTATGGCATAACCACAGTGACCACAATTATTTGTATTTATAAGCAGTAAGTTAGGAGTAGCTGAATAAGGTGAAAATCAGAACAAGCAGAACATCTGAAAAATAAAAGTAGTTGTAAGTAATCTGTCGTTAATTAATATTTTTCCCACTATTGCCCAGAATTTCCCGGCAGYGGTAAAATAAATTCAGATACCTTTTCTCTGCACTTTCTTTTCACTTAAGAAACAGCTCCAGTCCACTGCTCATGACACAATTGCTCTGGTTCTTCCCAGCAGTGAGCCATGGCAAAACTGCGCATCAGTGGATCGACTATATCATAAACGTACCTACAGAGAAGTATCAAGAAAAGCTCTATGTTAATATTTGCCRCCTACCGTAAAGTAGATGGAATGAAAAACTGCATAACTGAACTGCTAGCTGATAACTGAAAAGGAAAGGAGATTATATTTTAAATGCACGCAACAGGACATAATGAAATAACATTCAAGCATAAGTAAACCAAGAAACACAGTGGAACAGGCTCATGCTCTACTGTATCATAAATTGTTTAAAAAGATGGTTACAGACAATGATGGCAGATTAAATTAGTTCCTAGATTCCGTACAATGCCATGCAGTAAAGTCGCATCTCCCTGCTCTGGCACTGTTTCACTATAAACTAATTGAGAATACAACAGGTCACACGTCATTTTGAGCCTCTTCCAATTTCCTCTGGGAAATTAAAGAAAAATAAATTAAAAAGAAAACCAGAAAGAGATACACCACTTTTTTYTCTCATTTTTGCAGTAACAAACTTACAGTCAGATTAATTGATCTGCTTTACTTCTCTGCTTGTACAAATTAAATCGTTTCCAGAAGCTTGTTAGGAGAAAGAGCTGCCTGTCAACCAAATACGAGCAGAGTCAGCTAGAGGAACTGGCATTATCTGTCAGGAAAAAAAGTGAAAAATTTGGATTCACCTATGTGCATCTGCACTTGCCCACACAATTCTTTATTTAATATTAACACTTAATAATTAATGTGAATTAAGTAGATAGAGAGTACAGTCAGAGTTCCATGTCTCCTTAGACATGTGTAGCATGGAATCTACTAGCTCCTGCTAGTAANAAAAAAAAAAAAAAAAAAAAAAAAAAAAAAAAAAAAAAAAAAGAAGTTGCATAATTTACAGGTTTCATGCCAAAATCCATTTCTGGGAGACAGTCAGACACAAATTTGTCAAGGCAGATTTCACAATAAATGAAATCCATCCCCCAAGAATGCTGAATTTTATTCTGCATATAGTATAAAATGATTGTGTGAATACTTCATCTAAGACGTCTGCAACTGTTTCCTTCTCTGTAAAGCAAAGATAATGATGCTCAAGGCTGTGAAGTACTGTAAGATTTCTGGAAGGCAACAGAAGAAAAAGGTGATTGCACAATCCAGCCCTTGAACAGTGGATGCTCCAAAATGAGCATGCTGTTTGTATGCACACRACACCATCATGCTGAATATTAAAACTGAAAAAATTTCAAGTCAAACTTGTGCTACAGTTTGAACTGATGTAATTTTGATGCATAACAGTTTAACTAGCCTTATAAGAGTCAGGATTACATACATCCACAAGGCAGGAAAAAATGGCAAATATGCTACCCTATATTTTTTTTTTTTTCCCCAGTAAGGCAGCTACAACACTAAGTGTGGCTTGAAGCTCCATGGTTTTCAGTGTTCTTGACATCTCAGGAACCACAGAAAGTGTTTTCAAATAAATGTTTACTGAAATAATGTAAATAAATTTCTATTATGTATACACACTACTGTTCTAGTTGGGCTCTAGCAGTTTTTTTTTTTAATTGCAAGGCTCAAAACTTATTTGAGAGGAAGTAGTAGTCTATTTTTTGAAATTATGGATCTTACTGCAAACTTATCATACAGATACAAATAATACACAGTGTATCTGCTAGTACCAGACCTTGAAACCTTGGCTAACCTACTGATATTTCTGGACATAATATAGTCTCAAAAAGTTTTCAAATCTAAGGAGGTTCATGGAGTGTAAGGAATGGCACCTAGGGATCATTTCAACATCATAAAGACACATGGTCATATTTAAAACAGATTACACAGGTATCATTTATGGGGCTTTAAGATTTCCTAATGGGTGAAGTTACCCTTTCAGTAACTCCCTAGGCCTCTTTATTTCCATGTATGTTGCTATGASACAGTGTTTTATTAGCCATATTAACCAGCTCTCTGCAATCCAATCACTGACAAGCTACTATGCTTGAAAAGRTCTTAATTAACAAATTGGTAAATATGGAGGGGGCTGTGATTCTTGGATCAAATTAGGAGGATTTTGCTGGAGGGTAGCGTGAGATTCAGCTCAACATAATGGCCTGTAATCTCCAGTTTTATCACATATTGAAATACTATCTGCTATACTGCAGCAATTGTCAGTAACGCTTCATACAGCCCCAAATGACACCATTTAATCCTGTGTACTTAAATTTACAGATGGAAACAATGACATGCAGAAATGATTTTGTATTTCTGGACACAYAAGTGCCTATTATTCAGGCTATTCACTGCTATTTCAGTTAATGTCACTGTAGTTTCAGTTGTTTCTTCTCCTTAGTTTTAATTATCTCCCCTCCAAACAAGAATAAAAGGGACAGTAGAGGAATCAGTAACAAGAAAATATCATCTTCACTTACAAAATACTTTTGCTAGTAGTTGTATTTTATTTTGTTTATGTTTCAAAGCCATGATAAATTATTAGAAAGTGCAAATATTTATTATTTCTATATAGATCTATGTAGCAATACTTAATTTTAAAATAATGGGCCTTTCCACTTTGCTTATGCTTTTTAAAAAAAAGAAAAATAAATACGAACAATGAAATCAAAATCAGAAATGACTTGTGGCCTCATAGTGACCTAAGCATCCAGTAAGCATGCTACAAGATCTAGTGAAAACCTCCTGAGGTCTGAAGGATGCCACTTGCTTCCATCAGCCTCAGGCAAATAGAATTTCCAGACTTAACGTCATTTAAAATATTACACAATAAATTCATATAATAGTAGTTGTTCAATTGCTGCAAGAGATTGAAAAAGGCAATAAAGACAGTACTCAAAACAGACAACAGATACGACTAAGAAATTGTCTATTGTCATTCACATTTTAATTGTATACAAAACATTGAGGTTTAGATCATTTCAGGTTTTTCTGTGTYGCACAGAAACATGAAATTAGGCTAACTCACTCATTTTCTGTATTGCCAAAGAACTTTTCCTTACATTTCCATTCCTACTGCGCACATAGTGAAAAGATCTTGATGAATCTAGAAACAGTTTGATAAATTTACTGGGCAGTCGATTCAATTCACTATCAAAGAATAAAAGGTTATAATACCTTAAGTCTTACAAAAACTAAGTCACTGTATCATGAAATTTGGTAGCATAACCTCACAAATAGGCACGTTTTAAAGGTTATACTAGGGAATGCTGGACAGAAATTTAAGTAGAGTTAGTAGTAGTTCATCCTCTAGGCTAAAAGCAGCTTTTCCAAGTGTATCTGCCAGCATACTGAACTGTCCAGCAGGTTAATCAATCATCAGGCTAGCAGGCATGCCAAAGGCCCATAAGAAATGGTGAATTCCAGATAGTTGGATTTGTGCGTATTTACCTACTAACGTGCAGCTTGGCTGGAATTTGGTCTTGACCGCAGTAAGCAAAGGATCTAATGTATGGGTGGGAGTAGATCAGATATGATTTTCTTTGCTGGTGATGCCACGCTATACAGTGGCAGCATGTTATAACATACTACTCTACACTCCCATTTCAGGTTTTTTCCTACAGGAAAGTTCTGAACTTAGATCCCTGTAAGCCTGATGTCTTGAAATTGAAAGTTTTCAGCATATGTTGCATGGTTGCTATGCTATCAGGGACTTTCCTAATACAGAGAAGAATTGGTCTACTTCAAAAATTTCTGGTTTACCATGTGCAGATTTTTTTGCTACGGTAGAAATATGGGGGAAATGGGGAAGGAGAAGAGGAAACTGAACAAGAGAGGGTGATTTTCCAATACATTATATGGTAATTGCATGGAYGATGATTTTTACTATTTAACTTTTAATGTTTTTAATACACTAAGACCTATTTAGAATTTTAAAATATCTGTAAGCATATTGTGCACAGGAGATTCACTTGAAAATCTAAACAAATAAAGGGGCAAATGCCTAATTTTAGCAGTTAGAGAGACTGATAAAATGGCTGACTATGCCAAGTAATTTCATTAGTCTAAGAAGCTCTTTCAAAAGGATTTAGTGGTCTTCTGCTTCTCTGATTAGTGATGAGAATCCACCAGGAACAGCTTAAGTGTAATTAAAAAGGAAAGTTTAAAAAAAAATGGTAACAGTATTTAGAAAATTAGGAAATGCAAAAACAGGTATCATGAAACCTAATTAAAAGGGCATATTAGGTTGTTTGTTGCCGAAAGACATACCTTGCTTTACTTTCATGAAAGGACCCATTTACTTTGAAGGAAAAGGAAATGAAAATGTTTAGGAATACAAAGTTTAATGTATGTGTGTCTTGATTATTATGAATTAATATACTACTACTGCAAATTCTACAATCTGTAGACTAAAAAAATGGCTTTGAATTGATAGGAATTAAATTTAAAAACAAACCTGGCTAAATTAAAAGCAAATGGCATTGCAGTTATGAAATCAGGATACAGCAAGTATTAGGGTACGTCTTCAACCTAGAGTATGCATTCTTAGGTTTGCTCAAGTTCAGTCAGTAAACTATGACAATGCTGAGCTTACTGTATTCTAATTTATGAGTTCACTTGAAGATAAACCAGGTTATGTTTCACTTTCAGTGACTTCGTCATTCTTATACAGTTTATTTATATACAAACAATGCCAGGAACAACACCATACCAGTTTGATTTATATCCTCACTGCTGGGAGCTGATCTGAACTCTGCATTCCAAATAGCGTATCATTCAGCATGAGTTAGCAATAAATATATAGCAACTAAAACAAAAATACAGAACTTAAAGCAAGTGGTATATTTATTTTTATGCCTACCATCATATCACTAAAACCTTCATTCTTTAAGATAACAGTGCATATGATAACAAATCACAAATATAAGACAGGTTAGCTTAAAAAACCCAACAACTGCAAGCATAACTTGGCAGTTCTCTATTTTTATCTCACTGATTAGTCTTATTAACAGCATGGAATATAAGTAAACTCTACATTTGTCAATTTAAGTTCTATTACAGATATATTTCTGATTAAGATAGATCCCACCAAAGCTATGTCTGACACCTAACTATTCTCTCACTGATGTTATGGTTTTCTTGCTCATTAATCTCATTTCTCTTCTAAACCCAAATGTTAACTGCTTTAAACTTTAGTCGATTCCCTGGAACTCRGGAAGTTTGATTTATTAAACTAAGCTTGTCCTATAATTATAATCTTAATCTTCCTTCATTCTAATTAATGTAGCTATAATATTGTAAATGAGATTTTCATGAGAATTACGAAATTGATCCAACACTCACATGTCAACATTACAAAAATCTGTTGTATGGTATTGTCATTATATTGGGATTTGCTGTTGAAAATTGCACGGCTATTGTCTCATAAGTACCATATTGTAACTATTGCTTTGTAATAATTAATATGATACTCCATAGTTACCTACAGAATTTATTAACAATTCTGCTTTTATACATAAGAATATTTAACCTATACCATTTTATTTTGCCTCACTGATACAGAACATTGTAGCACAGATTATCTCAGCCAGGTATCTATCTATTTTGRTTTATGTATTTACAATGGGATAAGTGAAATTAACAACAACAAAATTAAGATCTAGATATCAATATGCCAAATTTGGTTTCTCATGTTGGTCCACATACACACTGTAAATATATGATTTAGGAGAACTTACAGAGCAATTATGCTACATAGACATCAAAGCATTTTGCAGATCCTTTGTAGATGGTGAGAATAAAGCACTAGAGAGCAATAATTAGAAAAACTATATTTAAAGAACAAAATTGGACTAGAAACCAGTGCACATTTCCATTGCATTGTTTTAGGTTTGTAACTAGGTCATCAAATTAGAAGCATGATCACTCAAGGGTCTCATTATAATCAATGAAGAAAGACCAGCTGAATAAGCTTCTGGAGACGCCCATTAAATATAATAGGTATCTAGAGAACCTATGTTTCTTTCTTAATGTCCCAATTAAATATTTAATGTTAGGTAGGATTAGTCTCAGTAATCCTATCTCTATGACAAAAAATTAGGCAAGCAGTGTGGAAGGAAACTACATCAAGTGTTATCTCATATTCTGCTGGGAGAGTTTGCTCCATAGCATAAGCAAAGCTGCTGACATTCACATAGCAGAATGGAGACATTTGTTCTAAAGCAGCTGTCTCCAGGCAAAAACATTTTTGTTCATCTAGATACACAAGGAAACTAAATCTGACTTTTGTCAACTTTAAATCGTATTTGCAAGTGAGATCTCCCACTTGCCAGCCCCATGTAGATTTGAACAGTATTAAAATAGGACTATGCTCTAGTTTGTTAATAAGATTCCTATGCTATTTCATAGTAAAAGTCTAAACTTATTTAGGTAGAAAAAGGATTAAAAATTCAGGTCAAGGAGACCTGGCTTTAAATATAAGTTGAGCTAGGTATACAGAAGGCAACATTATTTCTTACAAAGCTAATGGTTGTCACTTTGTTTCAGGTAAACCAACAATTTCTTGGTTATCAAATGTATTTTCAAATGTTAAAGCCAACATTCTTCCCTACTGTTAAGAAGCAAATAGGCAGCCTCATCATCTTTTTTTCTCATCTCTGTCTTCATCATTATGCAGTTTTGTCTGATAGAAAGACTCCCCCCTCAAGGAAAGAAAGGAAGGGGGGAAGCACAGATGCATCTAATACACACCTGAGTAAAATGGTCCATCCTACACAAATGCTTGGAAGGCAGAAGTTGGTCCCTTCATAACCTGCCAAAGCACTTACCTACACTAGAGCACCCACTTGGCCTTGCCTGGCAGGCACAGYGGAGGCTTCCTTAAATGTGCTCATTTCCTCAGCTAGTTTTCACCTGAGAGCTTTATATAAGAGCCTCCCCATGAACACCTGCCAYGTACTTTTACTGTACCCCTCCCTCACTGGAGAGGGCAGGCTAGCTGGATTTCTAGGGATTTCTCTCATCTCTGTGGTGAAAACAAGCACCTGCAAAGAATTTTTTAACAAACCCTGTGGTCACCCTTCTTCGACACATTTTCCTTCTTGAGTCCTTCTGGCTTGAAGCACACTATTTTTGTACTTTTATATTCTCGGTGCGCTTGTCTTTACAAAGGTGTCTCGTTACTTCACAACTGGGCTTGAAGGACGCTGTGCTTTAACAGAGTTTTGACTCTGTTAAGGAGTCAAAGAGCGTTGAGTTTTGGTGCGTGTCGCTGGGGCTGTGCAACCGCAGGCCTGACTCAGCTCCTGCCCGCCCTCGCCAKCCGGGGGTGCGTTTTCACCGCTGATTTCTCGCAGTAATGCTKTCGGGTGGAGCCATTTCAATAATTCAGCATAATTTCTGATTTCGAGCGAAATGTACGTCGCTCCCGCCGCGGCGGCCCGGCGCTCCACCGCTTTCCCCGGCCTGCGCCGCCCCCCGGAACTGCCGCCGCGCCGCCTGCGCCTGCCGCACGGCGCCATTTCGCGGAGACACCGCGGCGGCGGCGGGGACGAGCACGAGCACGGGGCTGTGCCGGGGCTGCGCTCGCCATGGTGCGTCCGGGGCCGACGGGCTCCCCACGCGGTTCCCCTTCCCCCTTCCCTTCCCTTCCCGCCGACGTTAGTGGGGGGCGGCCGCTGAAAGGCGGCCGTTAGGGCCGTTAGCGTTAGGGCGAAGCTGAGCCTGCGTTCCCCGAGCCTTCGCCGCCCCCTCCCCGGCCCGTGGGTGCTGTCGTCTTCTAGAGCCTCACAGGATTTTAAAACAACGCGTACAAATGGGGCCTTTTCGGCAGCATAATGAGTGAACGAGGGAGTGGGGGCCTATACGTGCTAGCTAGCGCTTCCAGCTTGAAGGAGAGGAAATCAGGAGCAAAGTTAACGTACGAATCTAGCGTAAAATGCCTCTTAGGTTTCTTTAGGTGTTCAGGGTAATTCTTCAAGTTTAGCAGCTTTTTTTTTTTCATGCAATTCTAAACACTGGTGGTAACACCAGTAATATGATATACTAAAGCAAGTTTATTGATCAGTGTTTCCTGGATCCCATCTGCACGTTTAGCCTCTTTGCTTGCAGGGTTTGATATGCAGTTAAAGACTTTACAGAGGTTATGTCGCCTACTCTTTGACAAGGTCTTTCAGTTTGGTTCATTTTTTTTTAACCAAAATCTAGTATAGCTTAAACTAGTGCTGCAGTGTGCTTTAGATTCGCAGGTTACTGCTCACTTTCTGTGCAGTGTGAACAGCTAGAGAAGAAGCTGCTGGTTACTGTCTAGTGAGGCATGCCATTGGTCTGTGGGGAGGGCATATTTATGTGGGGGATAGGGGAGAGATACAAAACGTTATGCCGTACAGCATAAAATATGACCTCTGTGAGAAATCCCAGTGCATCATGCAGATGGAAGCTTGAATGAGAGTGTTTACTGCAAAGTAATTAAAAGAGGTAATCTTAGTTTCCTAGTCAGAGAGTTCTACAAGATGCATATTCTGGGAATAGCCCCTACATTATGTTTCTTACAGCGCTTCTTGTTTTCCAGTCATTACACTTTACCATGTGGACTGTGTTTAAGTAATTTTGGCAGTCTTTGTTGCTCTTTGTCTTACTGAGGAGAGCAAGATCTAGGTGGTAGAGCTGCTATAAATTAAGGSCTTTCTGAGAAACTGATGCGCAAGCTTTTAAGTCTTTATAATGGTCCTTGTTCCTAGCTTTGTTTTAACATGTTTTRCTTAGCTTTAGTGTCTTACAGCATTTTTTTTTTCAGCCAAAATTACTAAAAGGCAAAGGAGGAAAGCAAGAGAAGAAAGTCATCCATCCTTACAGCAGAAAGGCTGCACAACTTGCAAGGGAAGCACACAAACAGGAAAAGAAAGAAAAGTGAGTTGATTGTGCAAAATCTGTGCATGATTCTGTGTGCAGACCAAAGGATGGCATCACAGTAGGCTTTTGTTTTTTGTTGTTTTTTTTTTCCCCTAGGCTAGTGTAGGGGRGACTATTATGCTGATACAACCTTAAGGTAACAACAGAAAAAAAAAAAGCCTGTGTAACTGCTAGACTATGTAATCTGACAGGTTTACACTTGTGAAATCAGTTTATACCTAGTATGTAGCTCTGCTAYGTGATTTTGGTTTTGGTGTAATCCTTGCAAATTAGGTTTCTTACTATAGCATTTTGCTTTTCATAATCTGAAGAAGCAGTAACCTGCTTTTCATTGTACCACTGATATAGTATCACTTACTATCTAACATTGCCGTAAGTATTTTGCACTGCAAA
Organism: Rhea americana; assembly: GCF_003343005.1. Classification (NCBI taxonomy): domain Eukaryota; kingdom Metazoa; phylum Chordata; class Aves; order Rheiformes; family Rheidae; genus Rhea; species Rhea americana. Next base: position 2,843,277 of record NW_028186757.1, on the reverse strand, counting down.
AGGAATAGAGGAAGGGGAAAAAATTTAAGCTCCTCAGATGTTGATAGGTGTTCAGGAAATGGTTAGAGTGCTTCAGTGTCTTGTGGGAAACCCCCTACTAAAAGAGAGAGACTGACTTGACTGAGAAGCTTAATCATCTAGTTTGACTTTACTCCAAGATTTACTAAGAATCCTGCTAAGAACCTAGCTGCTCGTGCTGAGATGACAAAAAAGAGAAACTGGAAAGCCTCATTTGCTATCCTTCCTAAAGAAGAGACTTCTGAATAATTCCTCTTTGATTTCTTGCTCTTCCATGACAAATTTAGTTTTCTTTAAGGTTTTTCTTCTGCTTCTCATAGCAAATTTCTATCTATCACTAAACTAGTTTGGAAAAGGTAGCAGGGGAACACTGATTTTTTATATCCTTTCTATCTCAGCTTGGCAAAGCTACCAAAGTAGCGTTCTGAAGTAGCTTTAAAGCATTTATTTATGAAAATATCCTAGTATGTGGTTGGAGCATGTGAGCTAAACCAAAATCTTCATACATCTGAAGATGTTATTTTAGAGAATTCCTGCTGTGTTKGAAAGCCAGAAAATGACAATATTTCCTCAGATCTTGCAACTGTTATTGTTGGGGCTGAACATAGAGCTTTATCCAAAGCAAACTTGTAAGGCTGCACTTGCAGGGGCAGGGACCCTTTAGTAGCACAGCTGTATCATATCACGTAGCGTCAGCAGAGTTGCTGCAGGAGTTTGAGCAGCCTGTGTTGCAGAYTGGGCAGTCTCCTAATGTGCAAGAAGCTTTCCCTGATGATTCTGGGCATAACTAAGATTTGGTTTTATTCTTAGTGCTAGGTTGATTATTTGCATCACTTAACTCTCTCTTTCTGCCTCATAMCTGTCATTCAGAAAGCTTACTCACAAAAAGATAACTGAATCGTACTTGRTTCTTAGGCCTTACATCTGTGACTTCATCACTAGAAAAACAAGTATAAGAAAGCTTGTTATGTGAAGGAGTGAGGTACTGATTATTTGTTATGACTTGACCACCCCCTCTCCTCCAACCAAGTCTTTAGTGCTTGTCTRTGTAGGTAGAATTATACTGATACGGGCACCTGTACTGACATGTTCTTGGTGAGAGTACTATCTTYCGTTTCTCTAAAACAGCAAGAAGTTAAATCAAAGCATTCCCATTGGAATAATGCTCTCCCATTTAACTTGACCTTTCTTTTATACTACTATGTCTTCTAGCAGTCACTAAYATATATTGTTTATAAGTGAGGAAGAAGGTGATACCTTATGAAAAGTGCAGTAAGGCGATGTCTGGTCTTCTTTTYCAGTGTTTCTTATACTAAAATAGGTTGTGTACAGCTAAAGACTCAAGGTTTTCCTTTAGCAAGAAAGATGCTTTGAGCTGCTTCAGTTAACTGCAAAATGCTGGTTAAATTCTACAGAATAAAAGGAATTTAATGAAGGAGCATGTTAATTTTCAACTGTGTTGAATTTTGGTATTTATTCTTTGTAAAACAATAAATAATCCTTTACCAGTTTTCTTATTAAATCACAGAATCACAGACTGKTTGAGGTTGGAAGGGACCTCTGGCAATCATCTAGTCCAACCCCCCTGCTCAAGCAAGGTCACTGAGAGCACTTTAGATAGGATTGTGTCCAGGCGGGTTTTGAATATCTCCAGAAAATGAGACTCCACAACCTCTGTGGACGACCTGTTCCAGGTTCCTGTATGTTCTCAATTTGGCAAATATTTCTGTTTGAAATTTTATCTTGACTTATGTCGTGAACTCAGAATGATTTTTTTTGAGAAGGAAAATAAAGATAATTATTTACACAGTACTAATTCTTGATTAACGTTTCTGTTTTTTNGCTAGGTTGAAGACTGAGAAAGCTTTACGTCTGAGTATTATTGGTGAGTGGCAACTTCTATTGCTGAATACAGTACTCAGCTCTTTCACAGGATTTGTTTTACTAACTTCATAGATACTCCAGTTATAATTCAGAGTTTCTTTTTCTATAATCTGTCTCTATAATCTTAATATGGACTTTGTAGAAGTGCTGAGATACTTGATGTATTTACTTATGCACAGTTGAGTTTGGGGCTCAGAGAATAGCCTAATTTTTGGCRACATACATGGCAACAGGGCAATACAGACAGAACATCCATTTTATACATCTATATCTATATTTATTCTACTCTTTTCCACGCTTATGCTTAAGCATTTGTAAGAGAAAATGATATATGTAGAGTAACAACTTTTTGCTGTGGTAAAGGAAAACATAAAATAGATCTGAAATGATGCCTGAAATGTTTCTATTATGGATACCTTTAATCTCATGTGCACCATATTGGTGAGCCAAATTTCTGTGACAGTATTCAAAAATCTTGAAAAATGGGAGTTTATTTCAAAAAAWTTGAAAAACTTTAATCTGTGCTAGTGTGATAATATAATCATTAATGTTCACTTTATCCTTGTAGGAGAAAAAATAAAATGGTTTCAAAGTCACCTTGACCCCAGTAAGACTGACTACACAAAGAAGGAAGTTGGTGAACTAATTGAAAAGTAAGACGAGTTTAAAAATGAAATTAAAAGCTTGTTTTGTCTTTAGAAAATAATATTCTTAACTAAGCTCTCTCAAATGATRGTGAATTGGAGGAGAATTTAAAAAATTTTAATAAAAAATATTAAGTAGTTATGTTAAGATTGAGGATAGTTATGCATTAAAAATGTATGCATACACACGACTTGATGCAGTAGGTCGTTTTCATTTGTAAAGCATATCTGCTTTGCTGTATATGGAGGACGTCAAATGATTTAGACAACAATAATTGCATAAATTTACTTACCAGGTTATTCAGTGAAACTTAAGTGCATACATTTCATTCTATTTCTTACTCTTTTTTTCTTTAATTCTCTCTATTAAGAAAATTAAACAGTACTTGGGTAGGCTTATTTTTAGGGCAAGACGTAACACCTTTGTATGGAATCCAATTTTGATATTTCTGTACTGTAGAAAATATGTATCTATGGCCTGCTACCATTTTTCACCTACTAGCCCAATCATATGATAGATACGTATTCTTACACAAGTGTGCATATTAGTTTCTTTTCAGAACTCCTGGCATATTTCCTGTACTGTTAATGAAACCTATAACCTGCTAGTCAACCTTRGTGATACTGCAAAGGCAATAAAAAACTTACTTTTTCTTTTTGTTTCAGTTGGCTATTTAGGAGATGATGTATTAAATATGCCAAAGAACAATTTTGCTTTAAAAACTACTGCTGAGATAGTGAAGKTCAGCACTTAGAAGTGAGGAAAACTTAGATCTAATGCTGTGGTCTCCTAGAGGTGAATTATGATAATGTGGGAGTCTGAATACAACTTTCTGAATAAAAAGGAAGATTAAAAACAATTGTAGATGCGGATCATCTACTGCTTCCGTAAGTTCTGAATGGAGCTTCCATTTTGAAGATGAATATAACATRTCAAATCTGAGAAATGTATCTCTTGCTTAAAATTCAGAAAATAATCAGTAAAATAACTTTTTAGACTATCAAAGTAGTTCTGTTTTACAAAAGTTTTGTATGACTACTTCTAGCATAAATGCATTTCATTTCTTTCAGTTATATGTGTCGATTTAATGCTGAATTGGAACAGATTGAGTTGCAAAACAGTATTAAAGGTAGACAAGGAAGACAGCATGGTTCTCGGGAAACAGTTATCAGGCAGACCATAGAACGTGAAAGACAACTCTATGAAGGCTATGGAATAGGTATGTAAAAGCATTAGACATAATCCTTCAGTCACAACTTTGCCTCTTGTTCGTAAGGCTAGAACATAAGTGAAATTTTTAGGTGTTACTTTTATTTTTCTCTCCTTAGAAACTATTAGGAATTCCTGGAATGCTTTGCAGATGAGTTGGGGGAGGGAAAGAAAGATAAATGGTGAATGTCTGACCCATATATTTCTGCTTTACTTTCTGGCAGTTACTCATCTTGGCTTGTATTGCTGCTTCAGTGCAGGCAATAGTATAGATATTTTGAAACTGAARTGAGATTTAATATACCTGTCTCAAAGTCCTGTACAGCAGCTTGSTTGGTCCTTCATTCTGTAAAAGTATTTTTAGCTTAAAAATTTATTTCAGTGGATGTTCATGTTAATAGGCATGCATGTTTTAATGTGTGTTGGCATGAAGACTTCATTTGAACATGTGGAAAAAAAACAGCATAATATTCTCTACAAATTAATTACTTTTATAGGTGGGTTTCATTATCTGGACTTGTGTCAATGAATTTTTTATACTCAGCTTACTTTAATGTGCTTCCAGTAACACACAAACTTACCAGGGATAAACCTCTGGCCTGACTTGTCCCTTTACACCAAAGTGCTCGACAGGTATGAGGAACTTCTGAAAGTTTCGTAGCATGAGAGAGTGGGCTTTAGGGTTTATGAACTAGAAGAGAAAATCATGGCCCTAACAAACTCAAGGGCCCAGAGGATCTGCAGAGAGAAAATTTGTTCCATTGAAGTTGTGTTGTGCTGGTTGCCTCTTCAGGTGGGGGAGTGACTGCAGCAGAAATTGTAGTGCTGGAGTATTTTCAAAGTGTGAATATTTCTGGAATTCTTCCCATTTAAAATTTATGGAGTCCAGCAGGAAATGATTGTGACACAACTGAAACTCTGCTCTGCGCTTACAAATGACAATGCCATGCAATTAGAAAAAACATGTTTTCTCTTGTTCTTGGGTGCCCTTTCTTTGATTGGGGGAGGTTATTTGAGGAAGRGAAAGCACTGTGTGTGTGAAGGCCTGGCACTTACCTGTTAATCAAAGACCCTCAAATACTCTGAAGATTTAAATGAAAATACAGATAAGCTGAAAGCACTTTGAGGATTTTAAACATCTAGCTTGTGCTTGGTCAGCATCACAAGTGTGAATAAAATSAAAATGACAGATATTCTGGTTGGCTTCTTTGTTGCTATTTATTTTCCTTTGGGGGTAGCCATCTATGCCAAGAKAGTATCTAATGAAATCTTGAACAGAGCTGAGGACAGTTGTGTGAAAACCACAGCACAAGCATTAGAGYTGAAAATTTCCTCTGCAGGTACATAGTTTGCTTTAAAAAGCAAAAACCTAAACTCTTGTATCTGCGTGCTACCTTCCAAAAAGGAGAATATAAGTTACTTGTGAGAGGGAGAGAAATAAAAGACTGAAAAATTAGATAGCTGGAACTGGGTTGAGGAGATGTAGCAGTGAACTGGTGAAATGAGGGAGAAACTAAAAGAAATAACAAAAGTACAAAGAAGCAAGTGGCTGAGAACAATGAACTACAAAATAATACTGAAATTTGATTTGTATTTTTCTTAAAAAATGAGTATGTTAGAGCCAAATGTCCAACTTTGCTTTGATACTAAAATATTATTCAAAGGCAGAGTGGCTAATAGTGAAAAGAATTATAGAAGAAATTTAGACTCAATATTGCTTTGCAGTTAGGATATGGAGTAAAACAAGATTTGTGCTGTATTGTATTCTTCTCCCCCTTCCTTCCAAGTGGATTTTATCAATAAAAAAAWGTATGGTTCTATTTTCATACACTATAGAAAAGGAATTCTGTGTGACTTCATGCTGATAGAAATTCATCTTTGTTTTCTTAGAATTGTGGAGGACAGTCACAGGAAGAAATATGAATGTCACAAAACTGCTCAGTTGTAGCAAATCTTTCTGATTTTGCTTTTAAATTTTAGCTTTTCCGTTYTTCTATATTGCTTTGTGGAAAAACTGACAAAAAAACAATAGGGCGAGATAAAAAGATACCAGATACACAAGCACAACAAAAATAAAGAAGAATCTAGAAATACCRTAAGCAAAATTTGAAGTTGTTATAATATTAGTAAGTAAAGCATTCAGAGAGCATGGTGCAACTTCACATATTAAATACACACTCAAATCATTCATTATTTGTTATCACAGCTGCTGCAGGTTTTGCTCTCTGTCTAGGACATGCTATTCATTCAGAAAATAGTTGCTGCTAAATACTGTAATTAGAGATTGGGGATAAATGGAAATCAGCTGGAAACTGCTTTTATGCTCTAGCTCATTATCACTGGAAGCTTCTGTGAGGGGAGCTCTTGTAACTGACTTAATATTGAGAATTTTTTTCTGTTCTTGAACTGGATTATTTCTTGTATGCATGMACATCTGTACTGAAGAGACTGCATGATAGGAATTGTCTGCATTGAAGAAAACTTACATGTCTTTTGTATAACAGACGTATGTAAATAGAAATTTTAGCTAACATTTTTACTGGTTGTTTACTATTATGGAAATACATAGTAGATTTTAGCAATTTTTTAAWATAAAATATTACCAGTAAGGGAACATCTCGTTTGTCTGTGAGGTTTCTGAGTTATGTTGGCAGTTATTTGTCACTTCCTTACTTCTTAAAGATAGCTAAACTAATTTTCCTGCTATTTTTCTTCCCGACATTGTCATTTGCATTTTTTTAATGGTCTTTATAGTARAGCTGTTGAAAGGGAATCCTGGAAGTTGACAAGACATACATGTCTTTGGAACTCAGCCTGCTTTCAGCTGAAATGCGTCATAACTTCTTTATCTGAAAATCCTACATTCTTTATACTTGATTTTTAATTACCTTCCACGGTTTTACAGAAGCATAATGTAAATCTTAGGGAAAATGACTTTTAAAGCTAAGTATACTAATTTCTTTAGTTAATTCTTAAAGTTTCAGGATGTAAGAAAGTTCATTTTAATTGTAAATGATACATCTTTCATCTAATATATCTACTAGTGTATTGTTCTGTATTGTTAGCTGCTGTTTTCTGTAACAATCACTATCAAGCAACTGAATTGCTCTTTAAATAAAGAGCATCTACAGTTTCCAACATCCTTTTCCCTTTTTAACTTCAGCCTCTGATACCATCTGTTGACCTGAGTTCAGGTGTTTCTCTGCATGACAGTTCTAATGGATGTGATTATGTTGCTTACAATCTGTTTTAGGCCGGTAACGTTTCAGTCCATGTGAAATTTGGGTACATCTCTTGCGCAAATCTTAATACTTAGGGAGAGATGTATGATTACTGCTATGAAAAATTACTCTGGAAGAAGATGAGCATTGAAGCAAATTGTCACAGAATGTGCTGCAAGACAGCTCTAGAAGGGCGCTCTGATACCAGCCAGCATCAGCTCCTCGCGCCCTCTTTTTTTCTCTAGAATCAGCCTAGTCCAGGCTTGTGCACAGAGGCAGGATTACTTGACCTACTGCTGACAGAAGTTTTCATCTTAAGAGTATCATAAGTAATCTGGTTCAGTGCTGCTCCATCCTAACAGTTAGAAAGGTCCTTTTTCCATCTTCAGCTGAGACAACGTCTTCCTGTGCCTTAATATTTTTAAAGCAAACTAAGAAGTTCACAAGTAGCAGCAAAAACCATGAAGCACATGCATGCTAAGGATATACTGCTGAGTAAAACAAGGATGTTACTAATCTGAAAACATAGACCTAATGCAACTTTGCAGCATAATGACAAAAATTAGTTACTGTATAGTAGTACTGTCATTACTGTATTTCTGCTGGACTATARTTTCTAGTTCTATTCCTAATCTTGCAAATTTGTGGTTTCTTAGGGATAAGATATCGTAAATTATGTAAAAGAGATTAAAAATTCTGCCACTGTCAAAGCGGAAAAGAGCAATTCAGTTCCAGATCTTGTGGATATGTTTTCCCGCTGCTCCCCAAAGTCCTCTGCCCCCAACACTTGTTTTTTCTTGATCCAGGGATGAGCCATGCATAATAAAATATTAAAATATCCTACATGAAAAAAATCTAACCTAATTTAAAGTAATTAGCATTCCAAGCTTTTTTCAACCCCCAAAAAGCAGTTGAAAGAGCTTAATTTGAAAGTCATAATTTAATCTTTGTTTCTTTGAGAATAATGCTGAACCGTACCTTGGCTCAGAACTTTGATAGCAGGTTCAAAGAGGAATCTCAGTCCATTTCTGTGGCAGTTGGCACAAGTTAGTGTACTACCACCTTTGCCAAATTCAGTGTTAACATCACTGAGTCCTGTCCTAAAGCAGGAGATAACTGAGTAGGCATTGCTCCTTGTGAAATGGCTGAGAGAAGGGACGAACAGGTCTTTCATGGTGCRGCTAAGACACTTCAGCACTTGGCAGTGTGCTGCCAAGAGTGCAAGAGCCGGAGGRCAAGAGTGTAAGGAACAGGGACTGTGGCTTTGTTTCAGCTCTTAGTTGGGAAGGGTRGACTTGCAGTCAGTACTGTTGTCTATCAGAACAAAGAAATCAGCAGACTTACAAACAAACAATGAAACTACACAAAACAGAAAAAACCCACAATTCTTTGCCTTAGCTTAGCTGCTGTGAGCAGCAGCAGAGTTATCTGCTGAATTTATTTGCTGTAAAGCAGGATGCAGAATCTAAGTAATTGGTATCAAGGCCTGTTTTATCATTCTTCAGTTTAATAGTCTTCAGACTTCATAGCCCAAAGTAAGGGAAAACATTTTTTTTTTGAATAGTAAAGGCTATCTGGCTGCAAAGATAAATGATGGATATCGTGCTGTGTTATGTTGTAGCAAAATGATCTGTAATCCTACACTTACCATCTGGCTTACTGCTGTGAGACTCTGGAAAATTGATGGAAAAACAAAGGCAGCACCTCTGTAAATATCCAGAACGAGTATATTTAGGGCTTAAGGGCAGTGTAAAAAGTACTTGAAATGTCACATTTTTAAGACCTGAAGTAGTAAATTAGATTTAATCTTACAGAGATGGCAGTCTTCCTTATTGACACATCTGCAGCTTGTGAAATCTGTTCAGTTTGTCATAGACAGTAATGAAGGATTTCATGCTGTGCAAAAGTTTCAAGGCTCCTAAGGTGTAAGTTCATAAATTAGTAAAAATGTTAAAACATGAGTCAGAGGAATCAGACCTTTGCTTTCTCTAGGCAAAGCAGCTTAAATACTCTAGATAAAATGCTGCATGGGTTTATRGATTACACAGCTAGTTGGAACAGCGTTGGTTACTCTGGGATGGGAAGAAATCTATCTTATAGTTCTCTGTATAAGCTGTTTGCCTTCTTTTTTTTGCTACCAGAGGTAGTAAAGATGGTTCAGTGCAAAACTCTTGTCATTATAAAAACTTTTAGTCTTTAAAGCTATTGATGTTTATTTCTGAACAAGTGAGAATATCATCAATTCATGAGAAGATACAGGTGAGATTCTATATAAATATTAAATTGCATTTACTGCGGTATTTACCAGGCATTTCAGCAACCATGCAATGCTAGCTTCCAAGTAGTAAGAGTATTGTTTATAGTAAAAATAGTTAAAAATGGAAACCATAATTGAACTGGAATGAGACTGACTGTTATTAATAGCTATTCTCTGCTCTGTAGAGATCGAAGACTTTTTCATTGCTGGTGGAAGGAAGTAGTAYTGTTTTACAAAATCCAAGGATATGCTATATTTAAACACATGAGATCTGACTGTACTTATCCTGATGTTTGTGTTATACATGCATGTATTTTTTTTTCTGAATCTTRTGCTACATGGTAAATTTTCAGAAGTGTATTTAAGCATTTGTTACATTTTCTAATTCAGATTATRAGAGTTACGTTCCCAGCTCTACCACTGATCTGTCTTGCTTCCAGTGGTCACTTAGGTGCTTTGCAATTCTTTTCCAAAAGCAATGGAAAATACTTTTGAAGCACTCAGTACTCRTTAATTTACAATGAGGGCTGCAAATTTAGGTTAAAATAAGCTTTCCTGTCATACCTTCTATCTGCTGTGTATCTTTGTAGTTCTCTAGAGCAGAACTGTCTTTTATTTGATGGATGGATGAATGAATGTCTGTTAAAAACTAGTATAGTCAGAACTTGACCTTGGTTGAACATGCTAGTTGTGCTTTTAAGACAAATAATTTATTATTCTCCTAGTTTTCCAAATGGACTTTTTTAAAGGGGAACTATAAATGCATACGTTGCTTTGCTATTTCTTGGAGTGTCAGTTCAGAGGTTACAAAGTACGCTCTTATTAGTTGTCAGAATTGGATTTTCAGTAACTGGTACGTTTGTATTCTGGAACAATTCATAGATATAACTCACTTCCTTTACTTTTAGCAATGAGAGGTCTTTCTGTTTAAGTATTGTTTCTTGGACCTTTCTAATATGAATCCTCATTCTCCTTTGCTTCTGTCTCTGAAATAATATGTTCAGCCCTTTAGTTCATATTTTTGACTTTGAAAAGAGACTTCAATGGTATCTAACGGGATTTAATTTCACTTCTATTAGAAATCCCAGACATTGTGAACAGCAAGCATCTTAAAATTTTCAGGTAAGTTTTCATTATCGCCACTTCATTATTGTGCAAAATCTGTCTGAATTTGGCATAACTCTCCTTTTAATAAAAATAATTTATGTAAGAACTATCAAGAACTACTTGCCCTGTCTTTGAAAAAGCAAATTAAGTATGGTATTTTGG
>NW_028186757.1:2784579-2832769 GCF_003343005.1 Rhea americana | reverse complement strand
GAGGGCATTACTGCTGTTTTTGGCCTTTCTTAGCTCTTACAGGTTAAACACTGACTGGAGACAGATGATCATTAAAATATTAGAAGCTTTAGAAAGCTTTAATGGTTATGATTCTATTTCTGTAACTTAAGTATTTTTTTGATGTTTTTAGGGAATATATTTCCTTTACCTAAAATTGTCAACTTCAGCAGCCTGCTGATTTTCAATGAAATATTAACATTCACTGTTAGTGTTCAAAGTCAAAAGACAGAGACCTCTGGTTGCTCTGTGTTTGCGAATTGACACAATTGACTACTTCTACTGGGGCATCTGATGGAAATGTTCTTGTTATACTCTGTTGGTAGAGCCAAAACAAATATGTGCATCTTATAATTGGTAAATATTCTCCTTGCCCTTATCTCCCAGTGCAYGTGCTGTAATCAAGCAAGTATTATATTAACTGAGTACTAGAGTTGACAAGATATCTAAAAGATCCCTTCTGCCTTTATGCAGCCTTTCRAAGTAATATACTCAGTATGTGAATGAAAATTTACTAATGCTTTGTGTATTCTTGCAATCAGTTATATGAGATGTTAGTGGTTACCATAAATCATAGCAAAGGCCTAATGTACATGTGATATTAGCTCTGGAGGTTGACCATCCAGATAAAGAAACTTAGCCAAACTGGTTTTTCATTGTTTGAAAGACTAGGAGGTTAGTCTGTGAAACCTATATCAGTTGTCCTAAAGTAACTGAAGGTAGAAATAATCTGTGAGAATGAAGTAAGTCATACCTTTTTTTTCAGAATGTCAAATCTGAAAACACTTAARTTCTTTATAGAGAAATTACAGCTGCTGTAGTGTTCACGATCAGGTGAAAATGTTGATCATTCATGCTGCAATGGGATTGATGGTATAATTTAGAGAAGCAGGCTCACTTGAGTTAGCATCTTTAGAGAAAAGGTAAATTTACTCTGGTACTTTCTTGCAATTTATATTGCTAATTGTTTCCATGCCATCATGACATCTTTATGACATCCTTTTTTTTTTCTTTTAAGAGAATGGGATGGTGATCTGAAGAAGCTGCCAAACATTAAAATGAGAAAGTTCTGTGCTAAGGATGCTGCTTGCAGCCACACTGAGGTGGCAGATGTGGAAGCAGAAGACATGGTTTAATGAGCACCAGCTGATTCGAAAGCTGAAACAGCTGAAGGGAATTGTAAGAAACCTATTTTAATAAGCACTAGAAACAAGAATAAAGCTAGTGTTTCCAATTACATTTGCAAAGGCTTTTCTAGTTGTATTTTTGATTAGCTCACTGTGTACCTGTGTTAGGGAGCAAACTTTCAGCAAACAATTAGGTAAAACTTGAGAATATAAATAAAACCTAAAATCTTACTTCCATTTTTACCTCTCACATTATATCTGCTCTTTAGGATGCAGGCTGCTAAGCTGACAAAGAAATAATAGTTTGTATCTTGAAATCCTGAATAATGCACTACCTCTTCCTTGGCTATAGAGCACTCATGTTTCAGGAAGCTATTAGAAATACTTTTTTGTAGGAAACCTTTACTTTTTCCTGTTAATGGCAAGAATATATATGTCATTTAGTGTGCAAGTGATACCCTGTTAAACATTCAACCCGGCTAGTGGCAACTTAATCCATCTCCTGTGGCAGTGYTTGGGGGGGTCTTTAGGCACATGCAGTTTTGTGGAGAGGGGTGATATCCTCATTTCACTAATGGGAGTACTGCATGTCATAAACCAGTCAACTTCGATTGAAAAAAAGCTTCTCTGTTTGGTGAAAATGTGTATGCAGAAGATGGGTTATATGGAGTGTCAGTTAATTGCTAAGAACTCTTCTCTTGTACTCTCTGAGAATCTGTTTCAGGAACACAGCTGGAAAGACTTCAATATTTTATTTTTGTCAAGAATATTTGAAAGGAGAGAATTATAATGTTCTCTCCACTCTCTGTTAAACTGCTTCTGACCWGAAGTTTTCAAAGTCCATGTAGTCTGTTTTAGGACATCTTAAGCAGAAAAGGGAGCTTTTGTCCATGTTTTTTGTGTTGACCCCTCATCTGAGAAAGCTGTATATCTGTAAATTAAGTTGCTTAAGGCTTTTAAAGAGTGCGCATACTTTAAGAAGTAATTTTTAGATGTCTTTAAAGGTGTCTTTCAGGAAGGTTCTTAGCAGAGTCACCATTTTAATAGTGTATAATTCAAAAGAAAGAAAAAACTCACAATATAAAGCATCAAAAGCAAATGCCTTCACAGGTTCATGGTAAGTAGCTCCATAGGTTTCCAAAATTTCTTTTACAGATATTCCAGCTGTGTAATTTCTTAATGTGCAATAAGTTCTACTTATGTGCAATAATTCTACTGAGTATTATTCTATTAACAGTTATATGGAACTTTTCCCTTTTTACAAAATTGGCTTGTACTATCATTTCACATTTTCAGAAAACAGGGTATTTAGTAAGATGGAATTAACCATTGTCCTCCATAAATCATTCCGAAGAAGAAACCTGARTCAATTTAACAGGCCTGGAGCATTGTGAGAGAGATCTAATGCATCTTTAGGTCCTAAACCTGTATAGAGGTTATATGCTCTGACACCAGTCATATCTCTAGGCAGTCACATCACTGCTTTGTGCTTATGTTTTAGAAATAAAAGTGCTGAAGTTCATGGCAGGCCTTTTTGATATTTTTTAATGTCATTGAATTGGGTTGTGTTGTGAAAGTTACAGATTTATTCAGCTTGATTTATGAAACTTTCAGTGCTGAACACTGGTAGAAGTTGAACCAGTGTAATTGGTCTGAACTGAAGAAGTGTATGTGCTTGTTCACTGGTTTGACAGATTTTGCCTTTCAGAAAGGTTTGTAATTTTTGCTTATAGACAACAAAAATAATGGCTTTCCTTTCACATTGGGTATAAAACAGAATGAATCACTATAACAACGCTATATTAAGCTGATCTTGTGAATGCTTAAAAAAAAAGATAGCCATAAAACTGTATGGAGAATGATATGTTCTGTGTTCCTTGAAGCAATTCACTAATAAGGCATTATTAAAGAAAAGTAAGTATTACTTCGGTGGTTGATGTGACARTGAAACATTTAAAATGATTTCTAATACTTGCTGTTCACACTGAAGAACATGTTTACAACTTTGACTGTTCAGGTTTGTGCAGTTTCTCCCTTAAAGTCCATGTATCCACTGCTTGTTTAGCTGTCTTGTTGATCTGCTATATAGGTAGGGGAAAAAAACAGTTTCTGGCTGTGAACTTCTTATATTGAATTATCAGAAAAATTGCTATGTAGCTGACAAGTATTTGTGTTTGAATTTACAAACTACCTGGGCTTAAGCTGGTATCTGGTAAGTAAACTGGTCTTGCACATTAAGTTTTTTAATTTTATTTTTTCCAGAATATTAATGGTGGCAATAGGAAAGAAGAAACCCAAAGCTTGATTTTTGTTTGTTTACTCACTTATTTTTAATTTCTATGATGAGAATTTTGGCTGAGCGCTTTTATGCTGAGAAGACCAAAGGGGGCGGGAAGGCGTAGAGCACCTTGCATACTTTACTGTGACAAGATCGTTGGATTGTTCTATAATCATCTCGTGCTTGTGCTTTAAAGCCAGCTATTTGGGTTTTGTATTTTGATGAACTTCTTCCCTATAATGGAAGAAGAATGAATGCTTTCAGGTGTTCTGAATTCTTACTGTTTCTTTTAAATTAAATGTAGAAAATCATTGCTGTTAACGGAGGGAATGGGAAATATTTGTGTTCTCTGTTCTTACCACATAATGTAATGTACTTATCATAGGGAATACGTTGAAATTGTATTTACTTGCAACTAAGGGTTAAAAACTTTAACTAACTCCTTTATTTTAATTTTCTGTAGCTGACAGAATTTCTTTCTGGTTAAAGAGTAATTTAATGGAAGATTTCTTTCATTCTGAACTGTCATATGTTGCTTCACATTTCCCTGCTTTTTAATTGTTAAAGTTTTAAATCTTAAAACTCGATTTCCTTTAAGCTAGAACTGCTGGGAMTCAAAATAAATTAAGCTTACACAATTTCAAACAAAAAGTAACTTTYTTTTTTTAACCTAGAGGAGAAACTTAATGTAAGAGCTTTGTTTGCTTTTTTTAAAAAAAACATGTTTTTAATTTGTTTCTCTTTACTTAGCAATATACTTATTAAGGTATGTTGTTACTGCAACTAGTCTTGGAAAGCCAAGAGTTTTCTGAGGAACTAGTGCAATTATATTCAAACTTCTCAGTAGTACCTGAGTTGTGCACTGATTCTAGGGCTTGTGCTATTGATAGTCTCACCTGGAAAGAACCAGCTGACTTTTGAGTCCCGCAGTCTGTTACAATGCCTAGTRTGGTTTTCTTTCTTGTCCATCAATTGTTGATTTAAAAAAAAAGGGGGGGGGGGGCTATTCTAAAAAATGGCTGTATGCAGTCCATTAATTAATTTACAGCTCTTTAGTGTCAGAAACACATGTGACTGAATTAATGGAACTGTTYATTGTGGCTTTCCAATCTGCTCAGTATAGTCAGTTCTAAGGGATGAGACTTGGAATATTTCTGGTATGGGGAAACAATCGTGTAGTGGAGCACTTAGTCTGTCTTGATAATGTGTTTTTTTTTTCTTTTTTCCTTTATTTACAGTGTGTGTCAGTCCATATGGAACTGCAGTATCTGCAGTAGGATGTGCAGCYAGTCAAAAAGGCAACAAATATGAACCATTTCCTAAGCCATTGCTAAGTAATTCAAGGAATATACTTAAAGTTTGTCTTATGTATGAGCTTTTCTGCCATTGATTCTGCTAGCAGTGTTGTTACAGAGATAGGTATATATACTATGTTAGTCTAGAACCAAAAGTGTGTATGTTACAGTTCAGTGTCTAAAGAAACTCTCATTTGTTTTTTTTCTTGTACACCAGGCAGATATGGAAAAGTAGTAAAAAGGGGCATTATTGTTTTTTTCCGCAGCAGGAAAAGTTGTGCACATAGGAATCCTCCAGGCTCAGTTTTCTAGTAAGGAGCAATGAAAAGGCTGCATGTCAGAAGTATGTCAGATTGGCTGGTTGGGTCTTAAGTGATATATCAATCCCAGCATGATATGAATACATCTCATTTTTGCCTTCTAGCTTTTTCAAGACTAAAATTCATTGTGTCTACTTGATTTCTAGATTTTATTTCTAAGAAGGACATTTTAGGTAAAGCAAGAAACTTTTCTAATCAGGTATTGTGATTTGTGCGCTGCCTTAAATACAGAGTTCCTATAATGAAACTCTAAAATTAAGCTGACTGGGAGACTTACTGTGGTAGTGCTGTAATCAGGTTCCCTAAGCCTATTCATATGGCACATACTACCCAATTTTATTAAAAGGAAGAGTTTTTATCCTTGTGTAACCCATTACAGATGAAAAATAAAACTATTTAAACTAGTCATCAGACCAAAATGCTAGCAACTCAGTCTAAAAACTGAGATATTTTGTAAAAGGGATAGGAAGACAGCATTCTATTAATATTAACTCTTATTCAAGTAGTTTCTGGTATAGTCAACCAAGACAGTAACATGCTGATTTGAAAATTCACATAGTRACCTTGCCTTTCTTCCTAGGACACTGCCTCACTCGTCAAAAATTGTTACTAATACTTCTTAAATGAAATGTTYTTCTTTTTCCCCAGCTCTTGAAATGTAATAGCAAACTCTAGGTAGAGTGGCACTTCAAGAAGATTCTTTGAAGGCTGAACTTTCTTCTGGACTGATTTATTTTTTTGACTGCATTCTTCAGGGTTCCTGTAAGTAGCAGCCTTGCTTCTGAGAGCCATTAAGTTTTGGCTGGTTTCTGTTTTCCTGAGTTTATTTTAATAACACCCATCTAAATCTTGTCTTCTCACTTCTGTGCTGTTTGTGAACCATTATTAAATTTGCTAGAACATGTTGTTTATCTATCTCTGAAACATATGCATACACTGATCTAATAAGCCATCTACAACCTTACTTCATTATGGCCTTATTTCCTCAAATTATGAATTGTGCATAAAGTCTAAAGGCATTTTAACTATATGGTAGTTCTGAAGAAAAAACAACATGCCATTTATTGAACTGGAAGAACCTAAAGGAATCAGAACAAAAAATTATCCTTTTATGTCAAACAGGCTGGACAGTTTCCTGTGGTTTGCAAGAGATCCATTGCTAAAATAAGACCTAATTTAGTTAAAACACTTAAAAATGATCTTGATCTTCTCCTCTGTCTTCTCTCAAGTGCTGATTATCATATTTTCATGTATATTATCTGTGAGCTGTTTAAAAACTGAAGTCCAGTGATTCAGCTAGCGTAGGTTATAACTATCTGCAAGTAATTAATAGGCAAATTTGCCCCAGAATCTTTGTGTTCCTACCACAGCATACAATTTATCTGAGGTAATTTTCTGAGATTCATATCATATGTGGTGGAAATGTGCTCTGCAAAGTATGCCACTATTTGGCTGATTGCTTTGTTAACTGACAATTCGTTTTGGCTTTTAGGTAAGGTTCATGTAGAACAGTCTCTACTCTTTTGGGGGAGGCTGTAAACAAATACTTTCTAGAGTATTTCTTTTTTAATGTATTCACAGACAACAAACTGGAAACAAGCAAGTATGTTTTGTGTTCTAATGGTACCTTCATCAAGAGATAACAACTCTTGAATGCAAAGCAAAAATGTATAGTAAACTATACCTAAATCCTCTTAATTCTAAAAATAAATTTAGCTCTGTTTTTGCATATGTTAATAAGTGTGAGTGAAAATATTACTAGAATTTCTTTGGTTATGCTGTTTCTTCTGTATTGTTTCTTGGGGATTCATGAATTCCTCCTCGATTTAAATGATCAACTTGTTAGGTCTGCCTTAACAAAATGATCTTTATCTATTGGCCTTGGATGTAGGGAATGTAATTTGTTTGAAGCCTTCTTCACATGTTGGGAACTTACTTACTTATTCCTAGCAGYCTTAGCCACATGATGTCTTGTTCTAGGTAGAATTGAGGATTTGAAACTTAGCCCAGTCTCTCCCCAGTGCATAATCAACGACAATGATATGAGGAACACAGGAAACTAATTTTATGATTTAGTTAGAGTTCTGTGTATTTATCAAGACAGACACTTTTTTTTTTCTTTTAATGTGACATGTGCCTTCAAATACATGTATTCTTTTATATGGCTAACATGTAAAATTTCTTTTCAGTGAAGAAGCACCTTTTTTTCTTTAGTGTTCTTGGAAAAGGACAAAAATCTCACCAAGCAGAATCCTAATATAATAAAAAAGGACATCTAAGGTAGGATTAGCTTTAACCATTTAACTGTCTGATGTTTTCCAATCTTCTTTAAAGAATTCTAGGGTTTTCTCTAGTTCTTTATCCAGTTGAAGCCTGAGCCCTTTCTCAGTCTTCTGTTGTGCAATTTAAACGACCATATATTTCTCTCAGGTGTTTCTTACTGACATGCTTTCCTGAGCACTCTGCTGAGGTGTGGTATCTAAAATTAGGCACTCTAGTCCAGCAAGATTATAGGTATTAAATATGCAGCTGAGTATGGTGTTCACCTTTCTTACAATAGTGTGGCATTGCCAATTGCTGTTCAGCTTCCGATGCTATGTATAACGAAGTGACAGATGTAGAGCACTACAGTACTTTTGGGTCATTTGTTTAATACAAATACAATTTTTTTCACAACAAATAAGCAAGATATATTACTTTTGTTTCCCTTTCCTTCTTKCAATACACATTCACCCACAAAAACATGTAATTTTTTTCTTTTGCAAAAGAGAAGGGAGTTAAACAAGAAACACAAACTTGTAGTTCCAAATATTACACACAGTAAAATATTTTCATCATAGAGTAACTTTCATTGTGTTATTAGAAATTATAAACTGTTTGTTCTGGTGAGGGGGAGATTACTGTTTTTTCTACAGGACAGAAAAATAAACACTGCTTTCAGATACAGCAGTGTGTGAATGGCACCATTGGACTAGTTGAGAATCTTCATAATGCTAATGATAGTCAACAGCAGTATGTTTATGCCAGTTTCAAATAATCTTCATAATGCTGAAAACTTACTTAAAAAATTCAGAAAAAAGATGCATGTTCATGAGTTGAAATACCTTATTTAAAAATCTAGCTCTTAGACCAGTTTACTTCCACCTACCTTCATTAAAGCTTTGCTTAATCTGCATTCTTGTTTAAGTAAAAGTCCTTCACTGTAGTGGCAGCTCTGCRGATTCTGGTGTTGCAGGTCTTTGTCAAGCTAAATTCTACTTTCAGTGCATTTGCCTGGGATACCATGTGGCTACACAGGCAGCTCTATACTGATATTTTTATTAGCTTTATTGTTATGTATGTATGCGCTTCATTAATAGGTCTTAGAGTGTATCTTAAAAACGTAAGTACACTACTTTGCAGCATAGAATCCTGTAGTCATTAAATTAATACAGAATATTGCGCTTTGTATAGGAATGAAAAAGCATGATTGATAGGCAGCTGTCTAGTGTCTATATTTGTGCACCTTCATGCAGACCTGTATCCAAGGYATGTTGGTATGAATAGCAACTTGTYCTCTTGAAGAGATTCCAGTCTASCATGAAATCCCTAAAAGCTCTGGAATATCCACTGCACTTAGGAAGAGAGAGGGATGCATGGGRTAATACTGTAATGCTTTAAGATGTTAAAGGCTGCCTCAAACCTTCTGCAACCTATCTTGCTGCTGATTTCAGCAGACAATGTCTTACTTTGCTTTTTTTCCCCGTGAATAAATATTTCAGAGAGGAGGAATTTCAACTGAAGTTTTTCTCCATTCTTAAATTTAACTGTAAGCTTAGTTGTAGGAGTAATTGTGGTGAGCATGAGTGAGGTATCATGAGTGTGTTGAAGTTGAAGTTGTTAGTATAAAATGATTTTGCAAATTGTGTTCTGTTGCAGACTCTTCAGTGTATTTTTTAAAATGTGTAATAATCTTGTTGGATGCCATAGATTTGCTTTCAAAAGACTCACTCAAGTATTTTTTCTTTGATTTGAAATTTATACAGTATCAACAATATGAATGAGTCTTCAGTAAACTGTCCAAATAGGAGATAAAGCACTTTCTATGGGATCTTGGTGCTACAGCAAGTCAAGGAACAAGCAGGCTAAACAAGAATAGTTTTGTTTAAATGAACAAAAAGGACTTGCCAGTAAGAAACTTTCTGCTGTTTGAGAAATATCTTAATTATCTTTTGTGATATTATTCCTATTCAGTCATTTTTCCTGTGATTCATCTGGTTTTGTTGTAAACATTTATCCAGACATTTAAATGTGTCTAGTAATTTTAAGTACCTGCAGTTGCTAGTCATTCCTTGGTGCTGTCATTGCTTTCCAAAGATATTTTGAAGCTTCTTCCACAATTATAAATGCAGAATTGATTTGGTTACTCTTGTATCGCAAATGAGAAGCTGTTATAATTCCATCTCTGCAGTTGTATAATTGGAAAGTTATTTTATATGAAAAGCAAATGTCATTATGTGAAAAGACTTGAATATTAATCCAACGCAGCTGGAGCAACTAAGGACAAACATTAATGTGTGTTTAGGGCCTATTCAAGCATCAAGACTTTGTGTCCTGTCTGTCTAGACAAATGAATGACAATCACTTGTCACAGTCAAATAACGTTATTGGTTCCAAAACAAAAGAACATAATGATCAAGTAAGAGAGTCAACTGCTACTTCAGGTACACTGAGGTTTAAAGCCAGTGTAAACATGTTCACAAAGGAATGCTTAATATATAAATTCCAATACCTGTTAGGCCCAGTACCCTTGGTAACTGCAAGAATRGGATGATTCTATTTATCTAATTGTAGAAATTTGAGTGGGTAATGAGGAAATTTACCATTATAAAGTGTAAGACTACTATAAAAGACTGTCAAGTAAGTTCTCTGCCAATTATGGCAGATTTCTCCCTGTGAATGAAGCAGTGGTGTCTCATTATGTTTTCTCTGGTTCTTTATTTGCTTGTTTGCTTTTCTTCCTTTGTCTAAATAAAAAAATCCAAAAGGAGCTTCTAGCTTTGTTTGCTACGTTTAGGCCCCAGACTTGTCCAGGCCTCTACGYAACTCCACATCAATACTGACTGTTGTGTGCTGATGGTCAACATCACAGGTATGACAAAAGAATCACAAAATTGGTTCTTTATATAATTCACACTGTTGGACACAGTTTTTATATCTACATTCATTTATCTATTGCACCTTTTAATGCTATTCACACCCCATTTTTACATCAGAATGCTTAAAATATAAAAGTCACTGCTGAACTGTTCAGTCTCTAACACCCCAAGTTTACCATGTTCAGAGAGAAACAATCAATTTGTAAGTCAGTTCAAAACAGGGAGATAAACACTAAAATTCTCTTAAGATATCTAAGTATGGTCTCTTATGCCTACCTTTCTGTATCATGAATCTTAAAAAATAAATTAACCAAAAAAGCTTCCATCTTCCCTATTTGTCATCCTTTTCCAGACCTTTAGTAGTATTCAGTTTAATTTTACATGATTCTACAGTAAACTGCATTTTTATCTTACTTTTGCTTTAACACTTTTTGTATATCCAATTTATGAATGAGCATTCTAATTCACTCTTACAAAGAAAAGTAGACAGCCAAGCTGCTGTTCTAGATGGGTATCTATAAATCTTCTCCCTCCTTTTCTTATTTTGCAACAGCTAGAGTTTAAAAACACAGCTATAGGGGGGCATGAATTTATACTGTTTTGAACTCCTTATTCTCAAAAATTCAGACATAATAAAAACCAATACTACTCTTCAAATGTTTCAAATATCCTTAAGTTGATAAAGCTGCCAAAATACTCAGGCTCCAGTGTTGTTGCATGAACTTGYGTACTTTAGGCTTAGAGAGTGTTTGCTGTGATGCAGCTCTGCATACTTCTATTCAGTTAACATAGGTAACTTGACTGGTATCTTAAAGTGTGTCTTTAAGAAGATAATGAGTAAATAAGATCCTTAATAGTAACAAACAGATGAAAAGTTTTTGTTTTCTGTAAACAAAATGATTAGAGCAGGTCTGTTTCTACTTTCTCAGCTATCCAATTTTTTAAAAACAAAGGTCATCTTGTCACATTATTTTGGCATTGTCTGTTAAAGTTGTTCTCTATTGCACTTTCTACACTTGCACTTTCACTACACTTGGCTGACTAGCTGAGAAACTACTTCACAAATGGTCACATCCCATACAGTAACAAGTTGCTTTGCTGGATCCATTTTCCRTGTCAGGGTTCTGGGTTGTGTTTTTTTAACTGAAAAAAAATGCACAGTCACTTCTACTCTCTTTTAGCATTTGTAGTGTAGAAAACACTACACCTTATTCTGCAAGAAAGAAACAATGCTGTCGCTGTCAAACTGGCATGACCTCAGATGTCATTTCTTCAGCTGCCAGCTGAGAGTTTGTACCTGTCTGTGCTACTGGCACGACCACCGCATCCTTGATATCAGAGTTCTGAGTGCCCAAAGAGTTTTTCTCCTCCAGTTTTTTGGCAGTGTCTGGGCAGTTCTGAACAAAGATCACTCTATTGTAGGCTTTCAACCTGCGCCACAGTTGCACATAAACCTTACACTGTACGTACATGAAGACGAGGCCCCCTGTGAATCCAATGGCCACCACAACGAGTTTTGTCCAAAATGGCCATTCAAGGACACCTTTGAAATAAAAGGATTATATTCATTACTGTTGTTACACAATGCATATAAAGTATTAAATATCACTAAAACCTTTTGAAATAGGGCCACTTGCTAGGAATTCCCAAATATCRTTGGGGCAATCATGGCACCAGTGTAGAAAGAAGAAAACAGCATCTATTTCCTATCTTATAAGCAGAAGGCCATCAAAGAAACTACATCTGACCCCAAGTATCAAGTGATATCACCACAACTTGGTTAAATGAGAAATTCAAGGCCATGACAGAAGTGTTATAGTTGAGATAGATAGCTGAGAAATAGAACATTTTGCTATTCTTTAATAATATCCCAATAGTTATGGTTTGCTTAAGTAAAAATGTAAGTTCCAAAATTGAGGTAATGGGATGCTTAACAATATTACACACATCTTTAACAGTAAGTAAGTTTTTTTTTTCTTTCGTTCCCCCCCCCCCCTCCATTCTACTAGAAGCATGACACTATGAATGTTGGTGTTCTACAGGCTGGTGGTATCTTAATGTTACTGAGCTGGTCTTAYATGCATGGTGAAGCCAGGGTGTAGTAACAAATTTASTGGAAAGAGTTCCAAATGCTGAATGACCCACGTTCTTTGACCTCTTTCTTTTCCCTGCTAGTCTGTCTGTGCTGTCCCTCTCAACCCACCCACATCAAAAAAGCAGAATTTATATCCTGTGTAGTAAAAGAGTAACTAACTAACTGATTTACAGTTTGGGGTATATCTGGTCTTATTTTTCTCTTTGCATCAATCTTGTAGGTATAGAAAAAAAAATCTATGGATGCCAACACCAAAAAACTGCAGAAGAAATCATTTTAACTTGGTATAATATGAGTAACGTTAAGATGATTTGCTTTGGCCTAAAAGTAGTCTTACAACTTTAACAGAATAAATTACTGTTGTATTAAGGACATCATTCTAATCCTAATTTAATTCATATCACTGCAGCTGCTTTTTCAACATTAACACTCATCACATTTAATGACCAAATGCTATACACAAGAGGCAGACCTCAGTACTGATGTTTAACATGTCAGGTTTCGAACAGTATCTGAACTGGTTTATTGGTTAGGTTTACCAATCAAATGTTTCCCAAAGGGGGGGGGGGGGAACGACACAGCAACTTTTAAATAATTTTAAGAAATATTCATTTTTAACTATGCAACATTAACTGACATTAATATTACTTAGTTTTTCTCCTTCTCAAAGTATGCTTATGAGGTTTCTTCTGTTCCAGTTTTCACCATCTTTTCCCAGCATTTCCCATTTAAACAGAGATAATGAAAGAACAGAAAAAGCAAATTATAGGCATGCCTTCCTCCTCTCCAGAGTGCACACATTTGATTCTGTAAAAGTACTTTTTTCCTCAAAAAGCAAGTTTTGAGGTGAAAGAGTTTTGCTCAAGAACACTAATCTTTGCATATTTTAAGCAGCTTTGAGGAATCTCTATGTCCATTTTTAAGGTAGAGAAGCATTCACTGAATTTGGGAAACAGTGAATTCTAGACATATTGTGAGTACTTTGAGCACAGAATGATTAATTTGATTCTTAGACATTCTATTTAGCAATAAATATTCATGTTATCTGTTTGGTTGAGGAAATTGAACTTATCCACAGCCTATACATTTTTTAATGAATGWTATGATTTATGTTTTACTCATAAATAGAACTTCAAAGCCATTCTTAGTCCTGTCCTCAGCAAGTTTTTCAAGATGAAAAAATGGTTACTCATATAGAAAGAATGCAAAACAAGACTTTGTATTATCTATGCATCTGCAACAACTTACTGGGGCTTCTTGTTATGTATGTTCCCCTCATTGGCAAGAAAGGCAGGGATCAGGAGTGTCATCAAATATTTATCTAACTACTAAGGCACAAAGCTCTGTGTGTTTTGTTTTCCATGCAGAGTATAACACAAAGGCAGAGAGAGACCTTTGTCTCTCTACTCTATACTACTTAAAATCAATTCAGATAAGAAAGGAAAAGCTTCTTTTTCCTCATCTTTAGCATCATGCTYATTGTTATTAGTATTTAGTAGCATTTAAGACTGAATAATCTCAAATCATTTGTGGACTTGACATGGAAAACTGTAGATCAGTTTGCAGTGTACTTTACACAGTTAAGTACAGTGCAAAAAGATAACTGTTTAGGCTAAACATGTTTTTTAAGCGTAACATACATATATATATATATATATATATATAGCCAGTGAATTTCCTTTCCAAATACAATTTTTATTATTTTAATTTCTTGGTTTTGTAAACAATAAATTAGAAACATGACTACTCTATGATCAAACTTTAGACTACAGTGCGAATACCAAAGATAGAACAGGGAGAGTTCGATGGGCACTAGCAGACCTAGCACTGGATGAGAGGAGCATCGMTGAAAGGCAAGTTCAGATGATGGGGAATATGCATCTTCACAAGGGTTAAATTGTTTTCTGAATGATCTTACCTGGCATGTTTAATCCGCTAACTAGAGAAAAAAGAATACAGGCTAGCATATCACACCAGGTTAGACTGTTACTTTGCTAGGCTCCAAAGTAAACGCTTCTAAAGAATTACAAAAAGTCAAATCCATTTTCCCTTTGGAATGTTCAATTTTATCCTTTTAACTGAGTATTTTGGAGCAACAAACCAGTGTTCTGAATTTCAGTATATAAAGGGCTTCCAGTATCTAGGAGCTAAGGCAACTAAACCACTTTTTTGCTGTTTCTGCTTAGTTAACAGACTTATTCTGCTATAAAACATACTAGTTGAATAATAAATTAGTCCTACATTAATGACATTCCAGTACTCAGTAGGCATAATGAGGCTGAAATCCTGCTTATGGCATCCAGAGGGAGTGTTTCATTATTGGCAATTAAGAAGTAATTTTTTTCTAAAGCTTTTGCAAGAACTTGTCTTCCCCTTGTCTATTCTCCCTGCCTTTCCCCACTTTGGAGTTTTCTTGGGAAACCCAACTGGAATGATCGCATTCATAGTGAAATTCTGTTTGAAAGGGTTTTCTGTGCTGTTTAATTCCCACRCTTAGGGCTAACACAGCTGTAACTCCATCTCCTGGAATTCTGTATTAGGCAGCTTGTTGATGAAAGGGCTCTATCCTGTTTTGCAGGATATAGAGGTTCAAGTGGGTGATATAAAKAAACTGATATTTTGGGAACTGAACTTGCACTGAGTTGTTTGATTTTCACACATCTGTTAGCCAGATCTTTAGAAATACCCAGATAATGGGAGCTTTAGCTGTAGTAATGGTTACAGCTAAGATCCCTCCACAGTGGTATAACACAAGCTTGCAATGCGGAGGTGTTCATTACGTCTGCATTAAAGCATTTGATGTAACCATTTTATTAGTGAGTTATTATTTGAGAACAGAAAGTGACTGGTTACATAGCTGCATTTTAAATCTTATTATCAACAGCTGCATTATCAACAGTATTGAAGAAGAAAAAAATATACTTACCATTGTCATTGCCTTGTTTAATTTCCTCAGCTGTTCTGTCAATTAAAACATACAATGACCAAACAACGCAGGTAATAGCAATTACGTGGAATGTAACTGAACAGACTATTTTCCTCCTCTCACTTGTTGTCATCTGTAGTTTCTCCCACTGCAATAAAAATTAAAAAAAAAATGAAGAAGGAAAAAACAGTCTTGTAAAATTTTACAAGAAACTGATTAGGCCATTCTCTCTCTTTCCACCAGAAAAGCAAGCAGTAGTAAAATTAACAAATGCTTTCATTTTAATAATATCCTGAATAGTAGTATGTGCAYATGTATAACATTCATAACCACCTCATTTTCACAGGTTCACTGAATGTAGAATTAGGAAGAAGAGTTATGTTCTATTTCTCTGCTTCTGAATGGCATCTAAAATCATTTCTTTACAGTATAGTCATAACGTTACTATACAAGTATACTATACAAGTAAAAAGCTGAATATTTATTTTAACTTAACCTAAAGTGTACTTTTGGTGATGAGAGAACTAAAAAAAACCAAACATTCTCTTGCAATACTAAACTATTCTTGAAAAGTTGCTTAAAATTAAAGGAATGTAGTTTGGTAATAGGCTTTCCATACACTAAGAGTTTAAGAAATACACTTCCATTGAGGATTAAAATTAATAAATTTGAAAAGATGATTACATGGAAATGTTTGTACATGATAGCAGTTAAACAGTCTCAGTAATCCAAGAAGTATCTTCTAGCCATATATTTGTAAATTATGGCACTAAATGCTGGCTTAAGTTATGGCTATTTTAAGATGAAAGAGGTTAGTCTGCATTTGAACCATGCAAYTATTCAGGTGATTTTTTAATCATCTTCCCTATGAATACATTCATTTTTCAGCAATTCTTAAAATACAACCCATCTCTACTAAAATGCTTGCCTTTGAAAACAGATGAAAGGATATGACATTTAAAAGCAAAATGCCTCCTCAATTCTGATGAATAATATCTTGGAAACCATAGCTAGCATCTCCTGAATAAAACAAGTACCAAACTCAATACAACAGTGCCACCTCTCCCACAATCATGTTAAATGCAAGACTGAACTGTGTGTGCTACAGAATCCAAGCAGTAGCACTGGCCTGCACAAGAGCTAAAAACTGCTACTGTGTTTATGTAAATCTTGAGTATACTCAGACTGTGGTTCTTACTAGCTTCCAGGCACCTATGGCTGGATCAAAAACTCTGGCCACTTCAGAGCACTGGAGTATAAAGTTT
The DNA here is from genome assembly GCF_003343005.1 of Rhea americana. Lineage (NCBI taxonomy): Eukaryota > Metazoa > Chordata > Aves > Rheiformes > Rheidae > Rhea > Rhea americana. The sequence continues at coordinate 2,816,307 of NW_028186757.1, read as the reverse complement.
ACTCTGGCAGTATGAATTTAGGTTTGTTTTTCTTGTTTGAGTTTTTGTTTGGTTGGGTTTTCTGTTTTTGAGAAGTAACATTGCTCTGGTATAACTGATGGTTAAATCAAGTATCCTATCCCATGGCTGTTATGAAACTAATTACTGCTGTATTGTACCTTGGCTAATTCAGTCAAAAATGCAACTACACGTTTGTTATGCTTGGTACAAATCTAATTAATGCTGCCTGTTGATCTGCTAATACATATACCAGCCAAAGGCATGAAATAAAGCTTCAAGAAAAAAAAAAAAAGAGTAAATAGATAGCTAGTAGTAAATTTAAGTGTCRTGTATCTCTCAGATACAGCACAATATTTAAGAGCTTTACATACAAAAAGATACCATAAGCAAAGAAACGTCCTGTGATGATAACAGACATCTCATGAAGCTCAGGAGATCCTATGGACAGAAAATAGCTGAAATAATAGTATATAGGGAACACTTTATATACATTTTCCCTTTCGTTCTTTTTCTGTAGAGATTTCTGTATGGCCAGGTTTGGAGACTGCATTCCGTTCAAGATGGGACCCTTAATCTGAACTGGTATGGCCACTCATCGACTGACCAGTATTTACTGTCCAGTCAGATTCCTATTGAATACAACTGCAGTAAAAGCTGAAAAATGTCAATGCTGTATGAGCAAGATKGCCAACTTTCAGAAGTGCTTCTGCCAGCTGTTAAAAGGTTTAGAGCAGTACATACTGGTGCAAACAAACTTCTTTCATTAATGGCAATTAAAGCTTGCACATGTTTCTGAGCTATTGCCTCAAACCCAGATCTCTGGAGCATTTTCTAGGCCTTACCAGAATTTATTTTACATATGAGCACAAGGCTTAAACAACTCTTTAGAAGAACTGAAAAATTTCCTGAGTAATATAGAAAGAGCTGATATTTCAGTTTCTGAGATGTGTTCTTAGAAGTGTAAAGTAAACTTGCTGTATTTTGAAGAGCAGTCTGGAAAAACGAGAGGCATAAAAAAAGGGAATAAAACAAACAAACAAACAAAGAACCTTACATTCACTGTAGTTTATGTAGGTAGTATTCAATGGACAGAACAGATTGGCATTATCATTACAGTCACCATGTTATGTAGCATTTGACCTAGAGACTTTCATCTTTTGCAATGAAAATTCAAGCCTTTCAATAGGCATTATTTTTGAAGAAAAAATTGCCTTTGGCCACATGAATTTTACAAAGGCAAAAATTCTGCCTTAATCCTTCATTCAGCTTTGGATGCTTTGCGGGAGATCAATRTTGAATATAAAAAAGGATTAATTGTGTTTTTAAACAGGTATGTTCTGCCATCTCATCTCTTACAGTACATCTTTTGTCCTACTGGTGAGAAAATTCTGTGCTAAATTTTCATTGTTCTGTACATCTGGTGTTGCTGTAATCATTTTACTCTCTGTAACATACACAAAAGTAGTAGGGAGCACTTTATGGTTCTTAGTATCTCACAGAGCTGAACTGTGTGCTTACAAAGCTGTTTGGCCTAGCCCTACCTGGGGGGGGCAGGTCTCTTCTACTGCAGTCATCATCTGAGCTCAGAAGGGGAAATTTAGTTATCTTTGCACTCCCATCCTGGTGAAGGTACTGTGGTCTGATTTCTGAAAGCTACTATCATCATGCACAAGCTGAAAACAACAGCAGATCCCCAATGTAATCTGGAGTCCTGATCGCACATTTTACTTYGGCTGTATAGACAGTACCGTCTGCCTGCTGTCACCTGCTATCAGAATAGTGATAAGGCAGAAATTTAATTTGCTATGGAGCAGAAAAATGSAAGTCACTATTTCAGGATCTTTATAATAGGCTTAAATCTAAAATTTAACTGTTAGCATTAGCACAGCAGCACAATTACATGAAGTAAAAACTGCTTGAAAGCCCATGGCAAAGGCTATGGGAGAACAAAATGATGAGCAGTAGAAGCTCTCTTATTTGTGCATTGCAATCCAGGGCTCAGGATAGCCTCAAGTTGGATGTCTGGCAGCTGCTGCCATGTCACACAGCATGTTACTGCCTCCTCAACCGCTGATAAATTCACCATTGCTGCATTTTGCAGCTTCTGTAGTTCTCACGGCTCTCTGCATTCAGTAAGTGTAAGACACAAGTAWGTTGCATCACATTTTACTTACCAGTGATGTGGAAAACTGCCACTATCAAGATGATGACACTGTGACAAACYGTGGTCAGATTCCACCAAAACCAGAAAAAATAACACAAAAGGAAGCGCTCAGATGCAGCTTTCTTTGGAAACATTGTTAATACCCCTAAGATACTCTAAACACTGGAAGGACAGAAAGAAATGAAAGCAGTAGCAGAAGGAGGACACTTTTATAATAACTTGCAAATCAGTAAGTAAACTGATACACATTGTAGCTTGTGTGTCCAGCCTACTCTAAAGCACCCCTTCACTGCRGTACATCCTATTGTGACCACTCACAGATTCATTTATACTGTCCACTTTATGAACAGGCTGAAAACTGTCACACCTGCAAGCACCTTAGTATCGTGCAAATGCAAGCAATCATATGAAAAATCTTACATATCCATAGGAGTGCTAGAATACTTCCTACCACTGTGAACAACCCTAAGACCTTTTATACAAGTTACCAAACAAATCCACACAACACGTATCCCAGTAAGAAAGCTCAAAATATCCCTTCCTGTGTCCTACTGAAGTCACGCTAGTTTGCAGCAAAGAATTACAACCTCAGCTGGGACAACGAGAAGAGCCAGAGCACTTCCRCCCATTGGTGGAAGCCTGAGCTTTGCTAGAAGAGGACAGATCTGGGTTTCTACCCCTACAGCTGACTCCCAGAAAAACTGGCAAAATGGATTACCACATATTTTATTTAAAATGTTTGTGAAGCTTCTTTGAAAATTAAAAACTAAACTTGGTATGCTGGGAAGGAAGTAGGTTACAGCAGATATACATTAATAAACCTAGTTCCGTCTTCCAGTAAGTCAGAATGCACATTCCCATGACAACAGGGCTGCATTTCTCCTATATGCTTTTATTGKATGTCTCCAAACAACATTAATTTCTCTCTCTCCTTTAAAGAAATACCAGCTAGTAAYATGACAAAAAGTAGCRTTAATAATGAAAAGACAAAGAAAAGTTCTTTGGGATCTATACGTCTTTTAGCATATTTGATTCAGTGTATATACTGTTCTSCTCTTCCCCCCCAACCCRTTTTTCTTTCTGAATAAGCTTCCCRAAACATTGCACTGTGCTGTATAAACCACTGGAGGGTGGTAGGAGACTGTGTACCTCCTTCAGMAGTTCCTGCCAAGAAGCTAGAATTAACAAAGCGCAAAGGAAAGAAAGCAAAGTTATTAACCTGATCCGAAACCAAAACCATTRACTGAAACATAGATGGGACTAAATCTCACTGGCTTCATGAATTAACAAATACCATTTATGCTATCTCTTTCCTACACCTTTTGAAACATCATCTCACCTCAACTTCTACTTACAGTTACCTCTTGTATGACATGTGCCTCAACTTGAATACCTGTATTTCATTTTCTGAAGAGTTTATAATAACCCTGAATAATCATCCTGTTTGGGATTTCTRCTCTGTGTTTCATTTTTGTTTCTTAAATATCTCAGTCTGAAACCTAAAGGAAACAGTTACTGATTTTATAACCCTCCCCCTCCCTTGCTATTACAAAATTTGATCTTCCGGGGAGTGGGGGGGGGAATGAATAGCCTGCTTCTACACAAGGAATATCTAAATCTTCTGTAGCTGACCACCTTCCTTTCCTGTCAAACTGCCTATAGAACATCCCTAGTATTTGCTTCAGAGGAGCAAATTTGCTTGCTTGCATGTCACTGTTAACAAAAACACAGTTAATCGATATATCACAAATAAACMTGGAAATTTTCTAACATCCTCTGAAGATAGTTGTCTGAGTGTTTGGTGATGCTGCTTCAYATCCTACAGACACCAGAAAAGCCCTTCTTCTCGCAGGTGTATCTGCAATCCTAATTCCTTCCTATACATCACGCTGAGTGGTTTAAGGATGGCTCAGTACAGAAACAAAAGCTTCACAGTGTTCACCCAAAAGCTGTTATCACACCAGAAAATTGCTCCGTGCAAACTTTGCTGCCCGTACTCCTTTCCCCTAACTTCAGACTGAAGATTTGCTGTGTCCTGTCCCTGCTACATCACCGCTGCGCTTCTGTTGCCCAGCCAGGGTAACATCCCCGTGACAGAGCACAAGAGACAAAGATGCAACATGCAGCAGTGTATGCCTGTTCCCTTCTGCTAGGGGCAATCTTTTCTCACTCTAGCCAAAAAAAATTTGTTTATACCCGTTTCCTCAAGAAATTCTGTATCTACTCCAGGTATGCAGATTCATACGTGTTTACATCTCTCTCCTGCAGAGACTCATCACTGAGATGCTAAATTCAAGGTGAAAGTCAATGGACTGCTTTGCCACATGCTATAAATGTTTGGGCTTTTAACTCCTAGATATTTTCAGGAACCCCGTTTTTTTAAAAAATTCATGTAAAGAGGCCTGGCTGGGGGATTTACTAGAGGCATGACATCGTTAATATTACATATTTTTCTATTCTGACATTTTCCTCACTATCCATCATTTAGCAAATAAATTACAGTGAATGTAATGTAAACAGCAAGCACAGCTGGAAGGACTTACTYATACTTAGGACTAAATTCATGAAGCATTTTCTGTCTTCTGTTTTCCTTCTATAGTATAAAGACAGACTTCAACTCAACCTCTGTCTTGAAATAAAAATGGCTGCAACATGAAGCCTAAAATAATTTACTGGGGGCTGCATCATGCATGCGCAGTCTAGGAGCACACAGTAAAACACCCTTCTTGTCTCAAAACAGGACTGAAGGATCTAGCGATGGCTTTTGAAGAAGGCTTTTGAGAACTAGAGCAGTGTACAATGAAGTGAGCATTCAAGACATTTCAGTAGTCTGAGCATGTAGCTCAGAGTTTACTTTCTGTGGTTTTAGGGAGGGTTTTTTGGTTGCAGTACTTGTTGCAGTACTAATTGGCTATGGCTGCACAGGTAAACTGCTCATTACTATCAGCCTACCAGCTGGAGGAAAGCAGCTGCAACYGTGGTTTGCAGGAATGGAATTTGTGCAGTGGGTGGAGAAGGAAGAAATAACAGTAATAAAAGACAACAGGGTTCTGTACATGTCAGGAGAACAAAGTAGCCACATGTAGATTTGAAGTATTAATCCGAGAAAAGACTTCAATCCTTGTAATTTAAGTAAAAGCATTTTGGGCCGCACTGTGCCATCTAAACAATATTTAGTTGCATCTTCAAGAAGGACAAAGCATGCCTCACCGCATCCTGCTCCACGAGGAGAAGTGCCCCTCTTTCAATCAMACAGACCGTGCCAGGTCTGCTGGCTGAAGAGTCATCCCAGAGGAAACTCTTGTAAAAAAAATCAAGACTGGAAGACCAGAGTTAGACCCCCGTCGTGTTAGCCGGTGAACACAAAAATAAAATGAGAAACAAACAGATGTGTTGTATGGTGCATCATCGCAGCCATACCACAACCTTACCTCAGTCTAGTCTGCTGATTAGATGAACTGGTATAAATCCTTCTCTAGCAAACCTGATTGAAGTTTAATTTCTCTTCAGATGAAATCTCCTTACATGACACTAAACAAACTTGGCTGAAATTCAAATTGATCTCTGTGGTATATTCAAAACACACACTTRAAACTGTAAATTATGTGAGTACAATTATAAAAATAAACACACTTAGTTCACTTGTATGCATGTGATATACATGCCTAGAGCATTGGAAGAACTACATAATGAAACATTTCTCTTTGGTAAACACCTCTAAGATGATAATCTGAAGAGAATAATTCATTTTAATTAAAATAAACATACCTCTATTTCTTTTTTAAATGACAGTTTAAAGAGCTGGACTGGAATGATACAATCAATATGCACTCTTCAGAAACTTAAATAATTTTAAACTGTGTATGTCATCAATTAGTAGATCCTTAAAAAGTGCAAAATGAGGGTATTAAGCAATTTGAGCACATCATTTCTAAAATGAAGTAGCTGGTTTTGCAATCTGGAAGTACTATTGAGAATGTGTGTCATTTACCAACTACAAGAACTTCAGTACCTGCATCCTAATTCCAACACGGGTCTAAATGTAATAATGCTACACTTCAGAAATGCAGGAATTGCCGGACCTCATGTCCCTGCCATCCAGTGCTATGTCTCAGTCGGAGGCCAATGACAGATGCTTCAGAGAAAAGTGCAAGAACCCTCATGGCAAGTAATTATAGCCATATCTCTCCATACTGGAAGATTCTTCATAGCTCCCATCTGGTAGAAATTATTTTACCACAAAATGTAGAATGCAAAAGTATTCTACAAAGCTTTTACTTTCCAGGAATCCCTTCTGAATGCTCCTTCAACATTAATGAATTTTCTGTTCAATAGAGGTGTATGTGATCAGTCTTTGGCACTATTACAGTCTTCTCTTTTGTAAATATCCTTTTCTTGTCCTTTATGTGGATCATTAGCTCCTAGCATAGTAGGTTTCAGCTACTATGATACACTTATCAAAAAAGATAATCCTGATAAAAACTGCAAATGAAACATTAAACCRCTGATCAGAAGTCGACTATTACCTCAATGAAATGTCTGGAGAAACTGTGGGGATTATCTGGGACTACAAACACAAAGAGAAAAAATGTATCTATAAAAGATTCACTTTGGGTGCCCAGGGATACTCAAAAATCAGAAAACAAGCTCTATGTGGGTAACTCATCAAGAAGCAAGGACGAACGCAGCAGAATCTACTTCTCCACAACCTTGTATCACACTTAGTCAACCACAGACTCAGATGCTGCATTTACCTGCTCTCTTGACAGTATTTCTACAGTCATTCGCTATATTGAATACRTCTGTTCTGTATGTCACTTTTCTTCTCTTTGCAGCTAGTCAAGTCTCCTTCCTCCTTTGCCTCTTTGCCTCCAAAATAACAGCATACCCAACTGCAGGTATGACATCTTCCTCCATAGACACTCAGTAGCAAATGCCTTAAAATCATAGTCCAGGTCTCTAAGAACATAAACTTGGATTCCCTTCTCCCAGATCATAATTTTGCTGCGAGGACAGTTATTCTGAAATTTCATTTTCCCACCAAAGCAGGTGAGGTTGCTGCATTTTGTGGTATGCCCTCTACAGGCAACACTAGAGCAGCTATGACACGTGTTCAGTGCAGGATTTGAGATGGATTGTGCCAGGGTCACAGCAGCCACAAGTCCTTCCTCTGCTACAGCAATTACAACATACCATCTCTCAACGGTCTGTGCCAGTCTCTGTCTTTGACCGACAAGTAGCAAGCACTCCCTTCGCACATCTGAGAGTATTTTGGTCTTAAACGGTGCTATGGATGTGGACAGAAAGTTGCACTAGCATGGGGAGAAACAAGAGAGGTGGATAGCGATGTGGAGGTCAACATCCCCTTACATAGTATTGTATGCTCTCTACTTTCTACAATCTTGTCTAATTAAGAGTGAAAATTYTCTAAAGAACTGCATCTTCATTATGTTCCCTTAGGCACCTAAGATACAGCTATGCTATATAGCTATATGACCACAGCTTTGTTAAGAGAGCCTTTACCTGAATCACCTCCTCTTCTGCATTCATTATACTGCTTAATTCCCTAAATACCTAACTGTGGGGCCTGCTGAGAAGCAGGCATTTCAAAATTGGAGCTGATGGCTGATGAAATAAAACTGGTGGCACTTGAAAAGATAAATCAACAAATACACTTTCTGTTTATCTTGCTGTAACTATAAAGGATGTACAAAGTCCTCTTCAGAAGCTGCTATATAAAATTAATTATTCCATTTTACACCTTAAAAACATTTTCACCTAAATTTGCCTTGTCTTAGATGCGTGCAAGCATGAAAACTCTCATTATCGCCATGTACTAAAGGTGCTTTGTCATTTTTTGTTCTCATATCATGTGCTTGCTTCTCCCATTTCCACTATTTGATACATTAGAAATTCACTCTYTTCAACACGCAAAGTTCCTTAGAGTTCTCATTTGTACCTTACRCAATAAAAACCTAGAGCCATTTATTTGTCAAGCTTACTACGTAATCTGGCCTAAAGAAACCTATATTACCRTCTCTGCACTCCAAGGGCCTCCATCATCACGTCACAACGGAAATGGAGAGAAGTGTAGCAGTATGCAGAGGAAGGAAGAGTAAGAAGGGAAGTTTACATGCCAGCAAATCTTGTGAGAAAAGGCGTACAGCTGCACAAGAAATGCGAGGCAACCATATTCAAATATTCACAAAATGGACATATTCAAATATCACTGAATGAAAAGTAGCCATTTCGTAGTGTTGGATGAACTTCTAGAACATCTTGCCTATCTTTTCATTTTCAGCTCATTTTATATCCTTCATATATATACACACATAAATATACACATATATATATACACACTCTTTCTCCCCTCTGTACCCATCAAATTAATAGTACAAGTGATCCTGACAGTTACTTTTTATATGGTCATTATTTTCTTCCTGAGGTTTTAAAGAGACACTGACTCGCACTATATGGAAGATACAATCCAACTTCTGAGCTTCCYTTGCCCAAATTGGTCTGAATTGTTACAAAGACTTGTTTTAAATGTCCTTGTATACCAATACTGTTTTTTAAAAGATATATTTTAGTTTAATCACATCTAGACATCTCTACAACTACATATGCACTGCTCACACGTCTGATCTACCACATCCCCAAGATTTACAAAAACAAGCTGATGTGCTYCATTACCAATAAATGTGACTTTAGCAAGCCTACTGCTGATTTCCCAATGAATAACTACTATTACGGTGCCTGTCCTTTAGTTTTCCCACAAGAGGGACTCTTTTGATCCAATTAAATAAAGATGAAATATAGGAAATCTGTGCTAAGGAARAGCTACAATAATTAATACAAAACTACAGGAGCCTGGTGCTCTGGTGAAGAGCTGAGGGAGGCTCTTCATTCCGACAGCCCTCCAACAAATGCCCAGTTTTTGGGCAGCATTCCAGTTTTGTCACAAACAAATGGCAGCAGATGAAAAAAGAAAGATTTTAAATTCTTGGAGGAAAAGGCCTTTTATTCAAAGTGATTTGAATAGAATGCTGCAGGAAGAAAATTAAATCAACACTAAAAATCATAAAATATAGGGAATAAATTATGATAATTATCCCCTTTGATCACAATTTAGATCAAGTACCATATATGCCATTGACATGGTCCAAGAGAAGCCATTTTTTGCATGCCTCCCACCAATAAGCAAGCATCAGCTTGTGAACTAAAACTCAGTTCATATCATACGCCTATCAGTAGTTCTGATGTAAAATATATTTTGATGTAATTCAACACTGTAAAATTSTATGTATTAGTTATGTGACAGGTCAATACATGCATTAACTATTAGTCTATCAGATCATGACCAGCAGCCCACTGCTATTAGAATCAGTAAAATCCTTAGCTTCAAAACTGAACAGTAAAAATGGCATTTTTACAAAAGTCCACAAACAGTAATCAACAGTTTAGGCCAATGTTTAGGGGGATTCTTATACTCCTTAAATTTGACATGACTAGCTATCCATTTTGTGTCAGGATGTCATTCTATTTGCATTTTCTTTAGTGGTAAAGTCAGTATTGAGGGATTCTGTTCCTTAATTTCAAAGGTCCAGCTGACCAGCTGCGCAGTTACAACTGTTTGTGAGGCCAAACTATAAAATGGAACACCAAAGTGGCCCAAATAAAAAAAAAGAAAAAAAAAATCTTGTTTACTTAAAAAAAAAAGAGAGAGAGATGCTGATAAGCTGCACAATGCAAGAGTAAAGTGTCCTCTATGTAAAACGGATATGTAATTTTTGCTGAAAATACAAGTCGCATCTGTAAAACATTTCAGAAAAAAAAAGTTCATTTCTGYAACTTGTGAATTGTGTTGGTTTCCACTGCGAACGCCCAAGAGCTGCAGGTGCTCTCGGACGACTTCAGGAAGCACAAAAGGATTCGTACCTGATAGAGCTCATGTTTTTGCTTCTGCACAGTAGTGGACAACATCACTAATGCCTTAAGCTGGTCAATCTCCTGAATTCCCTATATTTTTGTAAATGTTACTGACCAGCAGAAGTAGCAAATTTGGTTACTAGGAGCTAATTAAAAGAGGAATCATCAAAAACTTTTTTGTTTCTTCAAAAAAAGTTAAAAGATGACAAACAACAATAAAAGCATCCTCTTCCCTCCCCAGAAAGGATACTGTATATATTGAGGTCTCAGCAAAATGTCACAGTAAGATGACTTTTTGCAAGCCCAGTGGTATCTTATGACTGTTTCAAGGTATGAGACACAAGAGGTCAGCATCTCTAGTCAGAAATCCATGTAAATTGGAACAGCTTTGTGAGAAAAAGCTGTGCTGAATGAATGAAAATACAGAGATGAAAAGCTAACCCAAATTCTACCATTATGAAGACTGTACGCTCTATTATTTTTGTTATGGTACAAAATGCAAGACAGCCTTGCTCTGAACTACAGCGTGTGATCTATTTACATATAAATTAACAGTAATGCTCTAGTACTATCTCTCAAACATCAGAAATACAACTGTCTGAACAAAGTAGTCCCTTGCATCCTTGAGGCATCACAATAGGGTATCAACGCTATAGAATTATTTTAGCTTTAAAAGCTTTAATATACACRTTCTCCCTTGAGCACAAAGTTATTCACCATAATGACAGAATAGCCAATAAGAAAGTAATAGCTTTGTGCCTGTGTGCACACTGGTGAAGTATCTGACCTCCCATGTTACGAGAAATGATTTGAGGCTCGCAATGTTTTGAGATGCAGTTTGCTCTAAGAAAGAAAAAACTGGAGCAGGTTGCCTTGACAACGCTGTGTAGATGCACCAGGAATCAAAAGGAAATGTAGGATCTTCTGTGTATTAAGCACTGAAAGGTATTCACCAAATTGGGTTAACGGAACTAATCCCACAGCAAGTCAATGTTACCTGACCTATGCAATATTAGCTATCACTTCTTGTCATGAGTCTTATTATAAAAGAGATGAAAAAGCCAGGTGGTTCATACTTCACAGCACAGGGCAATATGAAGTAAACAGCAAGCAATACAGTAATGACAGCTCAAAGTTGTTGTTTTTTTTTTTTTTCTTTTCTTCCCCTAGGAGATTCTGCAGGTCACTTCTGGTTCTGACAGTCTGCTCTGTTAGGAGGAGCGGTTTCTAATGGAGACTAGTTTTGATTTCATAGCAGGACTTCACAAAGATGTCTCTGCAGGGAATATCACTTTTTCAGCAGTCAATACTATATACCTAAACAGGAGTGTAATACAAATTATCCAAGTGCAGCTGGCATTTAAACAAAAATAAATCAACACCCTTAACATCTTTTGCCCTCACTGAATCTATCATGAGTAGTACCAAGTTTTATCAAATAGTGAAGATTTACCCACAAAGATCCAGTCCTGAACTAATTCCTCCAGGCAGTTATATTTCTTCAAGATTTACTCTTCCTATAGGATTGCACTGAGCACACAGAGAAAGGAGCTGAATCTGGTGTCTCACACACGAGCTAAGAGCTCTAACAGCTGGATTAAGAGCAGTGCAAGTGACAGCTGTTTTGTAAAAAAGGCAACCTATGCYGCTCTAATTCAACTAGAGGGAGCAGAAGCAGATATGTCCCTGCAGTACAGAGTGAAGCCCTACATCTGGGAGAGAAATGGGACTTAAAATACTCGCTTTAGACTTTCCTTTCGGCTMTCAGCTCTCCAGGTCGCATTGTGGGCATTTTTTTTTTCCTCCCCTGTTTCCACAGGTGATTAATTTTCCCCTCCACAATTTTAAGAGCTTGTGGGACTATTGATTTCTTGAGATAAAAGGTGCCTTAGAGCTAGGCATTACCCGCAACCAAAAGATGCCTGGGGCTCTAATCTTAAATCTTAATTGGGACACAACCCCTTCTCCTGATCCAATGGTCTTGTTGCAACAGAATATCTTTAACCTATTATATTAAAAGATTGTTTTCAATTCAATAGGTAAATCAACATCATACCAATCAGTTGATATCTCCCCCTAACGAACTAATCCAGCCACATTGAGCACTGAAAGGATCAAACTAGGTTTAGCTTCATTTGGAGTGTGTGAAATTTGAATTAATCTGTTCCRTAACTTCCCTCCAGGACTTAAATACCCTATTCTGGGCTGTAGGAAACCATATATCTCCAACAGGGGCTTTATGCTGTGAATCCTGTATTGGAGTTAGAGCTGGCACRGACACTTTATCTCACTTATTACAAGCTGTTTTTTTTATAAAATAAATGATACCAACTTGAGAAAGAGCATTCCTTCCTTCTCCTATAATGACAGCAGATGGGTATCTAAGAAGTCCCAAAGAGTTCAAGGGTGTAAAATGCACTAGCGCAAAGAGATTCACCTTATATCAGATTTTGATGTGCTATTTATCAGTTTATAAGCAAAAACAGAATACAAGAGCAATAAACACTTAGAAGATATTTGTGCACATTCACAATAAACAAGATCAGGTTTCTTTGATTATCAGTATTTGTAGACTGGGTTTCCTTCTGTTTAATGTAACAAAAACAGATACCCTTTCTATCAACACCCCCCCAATAAAAAAAATTCCACAGAAAGAAGGCAGYGGAATTGGTACATAATGCTTCCCTAAATAAAAAATTGATTTGTTCATTCTTAATGAAGAGGAGTAACTAAATAAGTACATGGTAACAATGCACAATATTGCTTATGCCTCATAAATAAAACATTGGTTGTAAACAATTTCAAAGGCAAAACAAAATCAGGAGAGAATATAGACATATCTGACAACACAGAATAATCTGCTGGGATAATATATCAAGGGAAAATAACTCAAGAGACACCAGAAATCTTAGACAGCAAAATTTAAATATGAAAAGTATCTGAAKTCTATAGTGAGATACTGTGGAGAAATCTCCATTTGAAGATTTCTCTTTATTTTAAGCACCTTTTAATGTGACACTTTCCTCCATTTTATACTCTCAGTATTTCGATTCAGATCCTGTTTCTTCTATGCATCAAATACTAGATTCAAGAGATATGAAATGCAGGTGCCACTTTATCAAGATTACATTCTTTTTAAAGAAGAACTGCTTTTCTCAGGGTGCAGCTATTAYGTGCTAGAGCTCAACAGGAAACTGGCACCAGCTTACTGTCACTTTCCAATTCCCTGCCTGATAAATAAAGTTACTCTCTAAACAACAAATTCTGCATTATGCACTGCAAATTCTAGAAGTTAAAGCTACAAATATAACTATTTTCTTTTATAAGCATAAATAATGGACATAATGGAGATCAAGAGAAATAAAATCAATACATTAGACAATACATCCAGTATTCCAAACTGAAGTGCTTACTATTTAATCACTAAATTCAAATTTAGCCAATAATTAAATCTATTCAAATGTACAAAACATTTGCMATGCTGGTTGATCATCATTTAAAAAGATTATTTCAGTGCAAAGATTCACTAAAATGATTAAGGTTTATTGGATGTTGGTCCTTTCAGGGATTCTGAAATTAAGTAACTGGTGCATATGACAAGAGGCTATAGCTTTTAAYAGAGGTATCCTCATTTATGTTAACTTAGTATGCTGTCCACTGTCAATTACGGTGCTAACAGCTGTAGGGCACAAAATCCAAACATGATTTTGTTATACAACTATGGACTCTGACAGAAGGGGTTAGGAAATACTTAGGGCGCATGAAAGGCTGAAGCATGCATAAAGATAATGCACAGGTTGATTTAAAACAGYGCTGATTTATAGTTAAATCCTGCTCTTGTGATAGCAGAAAAACAAGAGCATAGATACCTGCAATTAGGTTCTGTGCTCTGTAATTTTTCCCTTCAGCAGACCAGCAGTTAGAATGCTACAAAAGTATTATGATCAAATTGATTATTATAAAGCACTGTATTGGCAAGAACCAAACTCTACAATCTCGCATCATAAATATAGTAGGGGTTAAAAATCGAAGTTGGTCAGGAGGTGGGACCCTTTCACTTGCAGAATGCCACTTCAAACGATTATGGAAACAGCATCTTCTGTTGGAGCTTGCCCCAAATTTTCATTGTARGGGAAACTAGTTTCTGGTTATATTAAAAAGCACAGGTTCTCATGGAACTAAGTATGCAGGCTTCTGTTGGAAATACATCTGTGGTCTTTCATTTAGGAAACTAACACTGAAACTAAATCCTTTTTTCAAGATTGTCAAAAGTTTATGACTCAATTGCACTTTTTTCCATTTCCAGTTAGTATAAGGCAAATGGAAAGCTGACAAGAACTGCATCAGATTTAGTCATTAGCTGACGCTGCTCATAATGTTTCTGTCACTAACACCAGAGAAGTCCTCATCTTCACTGCTTATGAGATTTATGAATTTTTAACTCACTGCTGCAGAGCTGGATTTAGTGCCGGACAGTCAAGACTCTCAGACTCTAGCACATAGCCAGGCCTTACCAAACCTAAGGACCTCAAAAAGCTCTGGAAATCCTGGAGTGACTATAGTGATTTTCAGATCCTGCAGCAAGGGGAAAGGACTGTGGAGAGCTTCAGCTTCAAGAGCCGCCCAGGCCTGCAGCACTTTGGTCCCTGGTAACCACTCTTCAGAAAACCTGAACTCCTAGGGAATGCCCCAGAGCTGAGACTTCAGGCTTCCAGGCTCTGTAACAACTTGCATAAAGGACCAGTAAGCAAACAAATACTGTTCCATCGCAATTCTCCATYTTTGCAAAATATGTAGGTTTTAACAAACAAGCTTTTTATAACAGCTGTTTAGTTACCAGACAGCTGTACTTACACGGCTGATCTCTTCACGATCACTCTTTCCTCCCTTACCTTGTCTTTGCAACAGCTCTCAAAACGCTTGGTTTACWAAACAGCTTCTCATAATGGAAGAGTCTTCCATAAATTGTGATAAAAGAAGATGACAGTGCATACTAAGTAGTGATTATGCATTTAGTTTAACACAACACATGAAGGATGTCATAGCTGAAAGCTATAAATGCGAACAAGTATATCTGATTTTAAGAGATTCTTAAAAGTATTTGAAAAAATATTTCCCAATATTGGTTTCTGAAATGGGTGCAAATCGTTAGACAGGATCTGTAATTAGATGCTGAGCTCATTTTTTTTTACAGACAAATATTTGTTAGCGATGCTTTTGAGGTAGAGAACATGGTCAGCATTTTACTGTCAGAGAGAGAAACTACATTTGAGTACTACTTTGAGCAGAATCTAAGACTTTGAGCAGAAATTAAAATATCCTCTCTGAAAGAAAAGGCTCATCCTTAGCATGTCTGAAATCAAAATCATACCCGATAACCAATGATACAAGATATGGCTAAACAGATTTAAAAAAAAAAGGTATTAATCATTCAATGAAGAAATTAACAACTTGCAAGAATTGCATTACAACTGGAACACAATTAAAAGRAACTACAGCTGATATCATAAGGTATGTACATTTTTCATCCCTTTTCAGTTTGTATGCTATAAATTTTATTTCTACGTTTTTAAAGACTATAGTCAATAGTCTAACACAGTCAGGATAAGGCATCTATTTAAATACTGATATCTGTATATTCTCTTGGGGAAAATGGTTCTTGCAAGTGTATTTGCTAGGTGGAAAGCTAAGGCAATTTGTGTTGAAAACAGAAGCATGTATGCAGAAAAAAAAATCAAAAGACATGCTACAGGCAGGAGGTTTTATACAATTATCTCTTTCCTGGCACATTAGTTTAAATTTATCTGCAATTATTAAAAACAGACGCAACGTAATTTTTTAGTCAAGTTTTTATTTATATCTATTTCAATTGCCAATCTGGCAAGATCTACCTGGGACCTGAGAACTGTGTCCTTTCCTGTCACATGCTTTGCATGTCAAATCAATCCCATTTTGCTCTTCGAGAGTGGTTTATCACCACAGACTCACTAGACAATTTCTCTGGATGAGAAACGAGGAGGAGTGCCATTTGCTCTCCTTTCTCTGAGCTGCTATCTGCGCGAGGCTGACAAAAACAAAATGTCTTTTGCCATCAAAACACAACATACTGCATGTGCATAGGAAATAAATACACTAGTTATAAATTAATAGCTCCACATGCTTTGAGAGAGCTCATATTGAAATTTACTTTAAAATCAAAACTTGCCATGTTCTTGATTGATTTAAACTTAAAAGATGCAACAAAATCTGAACAGGGTGAGGGTTTTCTTTTAAGAGAAAAATTACAGAAGTTACTTACTCTGAAGAAAACAAAAGCCACGTTTAACAAATTCTTCATCTTCCCTATACTGACAACCCGTTAACCACTGAATTGATTTATTCTGGAAAATAGTTGAGCACAGATAACATGTATTTGACTTTCAGGATGTTAGGTCACCCTGCAGTTCAGATTCTATTAACTTACGTGAATAAATGAGTGATTAATTTGCCCAGAAGTGTCACAGTTGAAACAGATATAGCTAAATTGATTGTATTACTTCAGAGCTGCCCTCTCCACATTGGTATAAGCATCAGTCCCAACTAGAAACTATGGGCTCAATATACGAACTGCTGCATGAACTGGCCAGTCTTACTTGGGAGCAAAATGTAACGACAAAAATTTCCTTCTGGCTTAAAAATAAGTGAAACAGCCACTAGCAAAAAGGAGAAGATAAAAATACTACATACAAAAAACTTATTTCTGCAACTATATTGCATGTGCGCTGAAAGAGGAAGAGTCTTTGGTCCAAATCCTCTGCGCTGTAAACTGATTAACTTAAAACATCGGAATAAAATCATTGGGATTGATTTAACAATAGCAAATAAAAAGCCATTTTGGACGTGTAAAAGTTTCTGTAAGTACGGCAGCGCTTTGTGCAGCCCTTCCACCCCTTTGCCGCTTCAGGGTAACTGAATTCAATGGCACCGTACCTTCCGAAGAGGTTTGAGCTTGGTCTCCATTATAAAGTCGTACTTGCAGAGTTCACAGCAGCGGGTGTCTGAGCTCTTAATCCACTGGTGCAGGCAGGCCTGATGAACAAAGCGCAGGGTCCCTGTGCAGCGACACGGCGTGATGAGGGGACTTTCATCATCTCCCTCACAGTGACAGATCCTGACAGGAAGGACAGCAAGAGCTAGTGAGGGGACTTTCCAAGGAGCAATGCAAAGGCTCTGGTTTATTTACACTACTTTTTCATTTTCGGATTTGATATTCCTAAGAGCCAAAGTGTACGACCTTTTAGATTAAGCAGCAAGAACATATTCCTTGTTCCTTTCTGCCACTTCATAATTTCTCTTCAGTTAGCTATTTCTCTTTGAATTTGCTATATATTATGAAGGTGAATTGACAGAAATAATACTTTTTCCCTTTTATGCACCTTTAAGACACAAATCTGTGCTCTTCTGTATAGTTATGTTTGAATAGTTCTTGGTCTGTAAGCAGCTTTGATAAAATACTCAAAGTTAGCAGAACATAACCCCAAACTGAAAATATCCAGTATGAGAAGTACAAAACCCTCCTAAGATACCTCTTTGGAGTTATATAGTTAAAGATTTGAGTATTATAGAGTAACGTGTTTAGCACGGCGTACACACACATGCACACGCTTCTTGGGAGGCAGGAGTTAAAAAGTCATGGTCCTTCCTCTTTTTCTGTCTTCACTGTCCCTTTGAAGTAGATAGCTGCATTATCTGGGAAGACAAAAACTACAGCTGTAAGCAGACCCTAAAACAGAGGTTGGTCCCACAGCAGTTGTTGCCTTGTAATGGGATAGAGAGCTTTTCACATTGCAGTTCTGCTTAAAATCATCAGTGTCTTAATATCCTAAGGTGATGGCTTTTCCTGCAACCTGCRTCCAAATGTCTTGCCGATCTTCCTCAGTTCCAAACAACTCCTGAGCACATCAGGAAAGCAGTCATCAAAACCAATGGCAGCTTTACTGGCAGGTTTCTCTAACAGCAAAGAAAGCCCCATGGCAAGCAGAGTGCTACCCAAACAGCTAAAGGGAAGGAAGGTTCACCTCAACGAAGAGCAACCCCCTCCCACCGCCAGCCTAGGACAAAACACAACAAAACCCYAGGCCTTAATCAATCTTCTAAGAGTCCAACTGGCAAGTGGGGGGGGGGGAGCTGAAGCTGGAGACATGTCGCTTCAAAACAGAGAAGTAATAACAACGGCACTGATCCTTGTGTCACTCAAATGAAACTCGCAGCTGAGAAAGTCCGTAGGAAAGRCACGCTCAGTTAGGGGCCTGCAGAAGAGTCTGCACAAGCCAAAGGAGCAACTCTCCCTTTACGCAGACAAGGGTGGCCACGCAGCTCCTGGGGTAGGAAAAGGGCCGGGGACAGCCCTGCCGTGAGTAAGCAGGTCTTGCTGCCAGCCCGGTGAGGGAAGACTTGTGCAGAGACATCCTGTAAACGGTTGGCTAGAGCACAGCACAGACGCTGCCTAGTCTACAAGCAGGAGAAGCAGAAGCGGGAAAGCTGAACGTCTGAATGAAATGTATGGACCAAACCCAGCAGCTTCACTGTTCTCCCATGGTACAGCCTAGACCCAAGAGAAAACGAAACTACAATATTGGGAAAGCAGGGTAAAGCTGCTTCGCCAGATACATAGCCAGGGACAAAAAAAGCCAGCAAAAATCAAAGCTCAGGAAACCTACTGCATGCACGTCAAGCTTTTAGTATCTTCAGCGATGCCTGTAGACTAATCAGCCTCTTCTACCCCATGGCAGGGGAAAGGGGAGAGAGGGAGGGAGGAGGAAATCCCCACAGCTTGTATCTAGCACAAATACATTTTTTTGTGACAAATCTGTATTTTACAATAACTCCATATACATTTTTTCTTTTACTAACCCAGCCAAGCTAAATATACCAGTGGCTTAGTAGTTCTATGGAAAGTTGCTGTATGCTGACTTCTTACTGACCTTAAGTAGAACTGCATTTTCAAAACACTGAATAAATAGCTCTTTTTCAACAAATGCATTCCCAGTCGA
This sequence comes from Rhea americana, assembly GCF_003343005.1. Lineage (NCBI taxonomy): Eukaryota > Metazoa > Chordata > Aves > Rheiformes > Rheidae > Rhea > Rhea americana. The sequence goes on along the minus strand of NW_028186757.1, from coordinate 2,797,182 downwards.
GAGTTACATAAAAAACAACATCATTTTCTTTTTAAATTAGAGCTGTTTCCCAAAGGAAAACTAGTAGTCTTTGTTCATTTTAATCCAAGCTATATATAATTTATTTTACAGGCTTTAGCATTTAAGCTATTTAGAAATTAGACAACTAAGCTAGGTACCCAAGAGTCTTTTTTCTACTATTGTCAGAATTGTTTTACATTATTTTAAAAGCTAAAATACAAGCCTAAGTCTCCACTGGGATCCTCAAATGAAGTGACATTGCAAATTTGAAAGGAATAAAAGTATTCTCCAGTAGAAATGCTTTTACAAAAAAACATTATACGAATTACACATCCCATTTGTGCTTTTGGTGTTTGAAAGTTACAGCTCTACGTATAAATAACAGGTGACATTAAGAACCTATATTATATGAAACATCCAAGTAAACATTCTAATGGTCTCTTCCAGCTTTCTAACCACGAAGAATGTAATAAGAATAAAATCAAACTTGAAATTTTGAAAGATTTGGGGCAGATAACTTGTTATATTTTGGCTATCTTTGAGCAGTAAACCAGAAACTCGTGGTCTTTGCTCTCTGATGGATTGGCCTATCACGTATGTAGTCATTAGCATGAATTACAGAAAATAAAGCGCAAGCAATGTTTTCAAAAAGTGCGTTGTACAAACAGAAGTAAGATAGAAGCAGAAAGCACACACTTATCTGAACTGTATCTAAACTAAATGGACAGCAGAGTACTTCCATTCTAGTCTCCCACTTTTAAACGATCAGATATGTTCAAAAGTTTCAGCCATCAGATTGACATTTTACAGGACTGTTATCATCCTGAGAGTAAATTTTTCAGAAAAATTGCTCATCTACTTCTGAAATGAGTTGAATGAAAAAAAATCACTCTTCACTATGAAACAAACCACCAAGAAAAGGCTAAACCTATACTGATTTATTTACAAGTTGTAGAACAGCACTGATTACAGTTAATACTGACAGTTTCAGCTGCTCAAACACACTTAGAGAAGTTATGTATTCAGCTCTTCTCAACTCCCTAGTCCTTCAGCAGAGGAACAGGCTTCATTATAGTGCAATACTTTTGATCCTCTAGAAATGGAGAGAAGAAAACCAGTTATTTGGATGAGACAGAATCCCTTTATAATCATGGATCGAGCATGCAGAAAAATAATTTGGTAATTTTACCAGCTCAGTGTTTTAAAGACCYCTGCCTACGAACAGGATCTTGATTCCCTAGGGGAAAAGATAAGCACCATGACTGAGCTTAGGCCAAGGTTCAAAGGAGCTTTTGCTCTATGAATCACRTGTAACTCCAGAAAACAGAGAATATGTAAAGTATCAGGTAATCTTCYGAATCAGATACACACAAATTGTGCATGTGTCTGTAAAGGCATACACCTACATAYAGAGATTACAGAATAGATATATTTTCTTTAAAGAAGCTTACTATGAAATTTTATGAAATAATACTCTAATAATGCACAGTCATTGTTATGCCTATTTTTCTGCTTTATTTGAGTGTTATCATGCAGTTGCATATTTCTCTAGTCCAGAATTGTTTCTGCAACCTTCAGCACACAGATATACCAAATGGAGGCATTTATGCAAATAGAGTGCACATATCTGACAAAAGTCCTTCATCATTTATAATGTAATAAATTAGCAAAATGACAAAACACTTTGGGAAAAAAATAAAAAATGAGAAACTGAAAAAAAATAGTCTTTGTGAAAGATCTTGCATAATTTACACAAAAAACTGTTGCAGATTTATTTTACATGGTCCCTACAGAAAACTCAATTCTCAAGCAGAAATACAGAACAATACAAATTAAATTTTTTAGAGATGTAAACAGAAATTAAAAGATTAGTAAGTTTGTTAAAGAACATTTTAAATATCTTCAGTATTGCTTTTTGTTTAGAATATTAGTTGATAAAACATTGTGCCTTTAGCACAATCAAAAGATSCTGAAAACTTGACTGATAAAGTAGTGATTAAGAAATTCTGAGAGACATTTTAAACATTGTACCATAATGACTATGCRAAAGCAAGTAAAGTTGCTTCCTTCACAGAAGAGCATACTGACAGCACATATATGTATTTGTGTATKTATGTGTGTGCATATGTRTATATATATGTAATGTATGAGAAATTTCTTGTTAGATTAAAATTATGGGATGCTGCTAAAGCACTCAGAAGTTAAACACATTTAGAATTTGTTATTATCACAACTGTCTTCAATTCCATGACTACGAATTATTTTTCCCCTGATCCTGTTTATTGGAAATGTGTGCATCATGAAATTTAGTGTCCTGTCCTTATGCAGCTGGTGTGCACTCATCTGTACAACTGATTTCCACAGATGACTATTTGTCAAAGGAAGCTTATCAAGGATATGAATGAATCGCCATGTCCATCTTTGCCTTTCAAGCTATGTAAGAATCTCAACATTTGGAGTAGTGCTGGTGGAAGAGAGTTTGCAGTTATTTGGCATAATCAGAACCCCTTCAGYGGATTTTGTAATAGAGAAGTGGTGTAAATTTGGCATCTTCAAAGACATCAGAGTACCTAATACAATTTTCCAGGATTTTTGGCTATTAAAGACAAAGGGCTTAATTTCAGCAAGGTGGAATGGAAATAGTTCTTACAAACATTCTTACAAATGCACCAGGCCAAATTTTGTCTTCATTAACATCTGTACAACCCAGAAGAATGCCTCTGAGGCTTTTAAAGATAGAAGACAGAGAGTGGGCATACTGYCAGCAATGATGTATGGTGATGTTTAGTAACTATAAATGACAYTGTGTGTGCAGAAACTGTGTTGTTCTCTAATGTTTCTAGATGCTATATTGCTATATCTACATTAACAAGTAGGGTTGTGCAAGAGCAGCAAAACACGCTGAGAAAAACAGCTAGAATTCTGATATCCACATCATGTGCTTTTTGCTTGGAGTCGCTTTAGACTAGGCCAAAGTCTACTCTTTAAAGTGGTTCTGTGGACTGAATGTTGATCTGCAGTTGGATTCCAAACACATCTTTCAGTCTAGTTTCATTCAAAGGGAGTACAGTTTGAGCACCCTGAGACCAGCTCTCAACGAGGACCASAATGCCGCAAAAGTAAAGGAATGCACAAGATTTGCTTTAAAGTAGGCCTGTTATCTGAACTAGGGCACCTATGGAGATCCCTTTGCTGACTACACTAGGAGTTACTGTCTTGTGAGTGTCGCATGTTTACTGACACTTTCTACACACKGTGACCGGAGCACAACAATAAACTACRGCTGATGCCCAACCCATATTCCCATTTTCTTGGGGATGGAAGTACACCAGTAGAACAGAAATGCTTTCAAACTCTTAACAGATCTGACTAATAAAAGGGGAAAATATCTTTCCTGTGTAAATATGCTAAAGGAAGATAACACCTATTCAAAGAATTACTATTTTTAATGAAAAAGTATTGAATAAGCAGGCAAAATCTTGCCTGTTATTGGAAAGCAAATCTGGACTCACCGCGATTATTCAAAGATAAATTCTTACCCGGTTTGTGATCATTTGGTGGGTACATACCATTGCTATTACTAAAGGGAGCTTAGTCAGGACATGACTGAAGAATCTCACTCTGGTTTTGGTTGTGAAGATGACTAGCAGCCACCATAAATTACAGCGAGCCCCTAGGTTATTTTCAGTGGACCAAAAGAAAACAATTCCACAAGTTTGTAAGAGGATCCACAAACTGCTTTGGTTACTGTCTGATAATCTACAGAAAACTGTTCTCTAGTCCAAAAAAGAATGTTCTCCATTTCTGCCAATTTCTACAGTGGTTTGGTAAGGAACCATAGACAGATAGAAACTAAATACAGAGCAACCACTTAATGAAAAACTCACAGCAAATAATAAACTCGTTAATTAAAAAAAGAAAAAAAAATCAAACTGCTACTGCATAATTCACTGGAAAAAACAGTTAAATTTTCTATGTTCAGCCAGCAACAGGCTATAGCATGCTATGTTTCTCTTGCTTCCATTTTGTAGGCTTGTTTTTTTGATCTTGTTTTCCATTTTTTCTACTGTTAAATCATAAAATAATCTAAATGACAAATTGGTCTTCCTCGCCATTTAAACACAGTGTGAATGAAGCACATTAATTCTGCATACCGAATGTAATCAATTTGTATACCTCTTCCCTGTCACTCCTGCCCTTCCATTATGCTATAGAGTCAGTTGCCTTTATCTGACTAGAGAAAAACACATTTTCAAAACGTTGCACCACACCAGTATAATTTTGTAACAGTCTGGGTAAAGCTGTCTCCTGATTTCTGTAAACGTGATCAGATTTTATAAGAGACCCAAGAACAAGCTACATTAGGAAAACCACACTAAATAAATTTATTTCATCCACATTTCTTGTCCTTCTATTAATCTTCCATTACAGGTGATAAATACGATGTCTAAYCATGTAAAGAGTTACAAGTAATTCCTGTCCCAGATGTACTGTCAGTGCTACCCAAAATAGGTGTCAGACAAGACTGACTTCTTCAAACGCAAGATTAAAGAACCCAGGACTGCAACTTAATRAATTTAGCTTTCCTCCCATCTTTCTAGTGCAAGTCAAAGCTTTAAATAATTAAACTCCCKACAGAATATAAACTAGCTTTAAGTGTTTAATAATGGGACCCTTGAAAACAAACACTTCCTCTCACCCAAACTTTCTAGCAGAAAGTGGTGCCATTTCATCTGTTCACATCAAGCAGATGTTAGATAAAACAGTAACGGGTTTTGAGAGAGAGAACCAGAACCCAGGAGTCACTTCRCCCCAGCAAGTGACCTGAGCCACAACAAAGACATGTCTGCCTTCTTCTGGGTTTCCTTACACYCTTCCAAATCATGGATCGCTTCCAAAAGAGACTGCACAACCAGATGGCTAAAGAGGTGACAGATGGGGCTTTGAACTAGCAGGTACAGAACAGAATTAACCAGGATTTCCTACTGCTTCAAAGACTGATGAACCACTAGACCATCACCTACAGGAGGAGAAAGACACTATCAAACAAATCATTTTGTAAAAAGATGGCTTTAAACAGCAGTTTAAAGTAAACTGCAGTCACAATTCTTTAAAAGGAAGCGGTGAGAAAGCAACATGCAGGACATCTCACGCAGAAGTTCGGGCACCTCATGAAGGGATGTATCATCTCGAGACTCCGAGTAAGGCACTCGCAGCACAGAGAGGAGCAGGTTAAAAATAATCTTCAGATTGACACTATACAGGCTGGCGGTTCGGCACCCTGGTTTTGGAGGGCTCTGCACGTGTTTCAGGTTTACATATTTTGCACAGCAGTTTATTTACTGGATACAGCTTCACAGTTTCAGCACACACATTTCAAATGAGGGTTAAATTCTTAACTTCTCCCCTTTCTTCTCCCATTATTCAGGTACACCCTCAAATGAGAGCCTTCATTTACCTGATTGTATACAGATCGATTCATGGAGTTCAGAAAAAAAAATCTACTTCTGATACACATTTTATCACAGTGAAAAACTCCATTTTATTTAAATGTAAGTGATTTCTTTCACTGTAATCAATTCCACTTCAACTAACTACAGTTCAGTGTTATCACTGAAATGATGAGATCAGTGCTACAAAAATATTTAAGACCAAAAGCATAACTAGTCAAATAGAAAATATATTTTAATTATCCTATAATAAATAATAAAAATAAATATATCAATTATCAAATATTAATTCTGAGTCAATGCACAAGGTACTTATGATATACTAGTTATTAGTGGTGATATCAACCAACACTTTTTTTTCCTTATGCAAAAAAAAATGGAACTAAATTCTCACAATCCATTCACTTTATGGAGTCCCACACATAACTTTTCCCATTAGGGAGACTACTGTGGTGCAGACCAGAGAAAGACATTTCTTAGGTTGTTCTTCAGTGACCGAGTGACATGACAGGTTGCAGAATAAAGTAATTATGAGGAAAATCTCAGATATAGGGTAGCTTAGGGAAAGGGAGAATCCAACTACATGATTTTTAAAGCCTACACAGTGAATCTCAAAAAAGTTTAGGTGTCGTAACAACTCAGCATTGTCARAACTGAGGTAGTTGTCCATAATTACAGAAGCAGAAACCTTGCCTTTTAATAGACTCCAGAGAAAAGGAAGAGGTTCAGAGAAGAGGCTGTACAGACAGCAGAGCGTGACGGATGTCATACCTTTGTTTCATCATTTTAGAATGACAAAAGAGGGGAGATGTCTCACTTGAGGCRATCCAAGATGCTTGCGTCAGGCTAGATGAAGTATATATCGAACGTAATGTGCTTCTATTAGAACAGGATGTCCTCTCATATTCCCACCTAAATGCATGTAGAGGACAGTTTAYATCCTTATGGGTAGCTATAAATGTGTTCCACCACCAGTATTTCATGAGGAAGTAAAGCATAAAAATTGCCTACTCAAACACACAAAGATGAAAGAACTAGTACCAGGAGAGGTTCTAGATCCCTGTTCCACTACTGTCTCCACACAGTCCCGTCTAGGTGAGAGCCATTCATCTCAGCCAGTTTTGTGACATCAGCCAGAAGAAACCACTAACTATGCAGAAAAGTTTGAAGAAACATCTCCTGAAGAAAACAAAATTTCCGCATCACAAGCTGCTATGTAAATTCTAGTGCTGGAACAAACATATCACAAAAAAGTCATATTTTTCATGAAGAAAAATGTTTGCTGTATGTTGATATTAAGCTATTTTTTTTTCTTTTAGAAGGAGTAAGATAATGTGTCAATTAAATACATGGGCCTATCTTGACCAACAGAAACAACAGTCTATATTGAATTGATAGCAACAACTAATAGATGTCTTCCTTTTTATTCAACTGTCTACAAACAGATTAAGAAAGATAACTCCTCGGCTATGAAAAAAAGGATGTTAGGAAACACTAGGTAACCTTAAGTGGTTTGCCACCACCTGAGTTACTTATTAGAAGAGATAAAGATAGATTGCAATAGGTTTGCTTCTGATTTTGTAAGTTTTCCTAAATGTATTATCATCAGCTGTGATACACCTAGCAATGACAACAAGAAATACAGCATTACCCAGAGGTAATTTTCTTCCTGGAAAGGAAGGAAAGTGCAATTACAACTATCAACAAATTTTGCACAACAGGCCAAATGACCAACTGCACTGAGTTTAATGCTAGTCATTCATAGAGTCTCTCCATTGAGAAGAAGCCTACAGACACATCCTTATCAAGGTTGTCAATTTTCCTGTACTAAACAGGAGCCTAGCTGAAAAGTTTGCATGTAGGCCCCAAAATTTTACCCTCAGCCAAGCTCGAAGTGTTACAAACAATGCCTAAATCATAGTAAAACCGAATGAGTTGAGAAAACAGAGAAAAGACTGGAGTCTACTTTCCACTAAGTTTGGGGACTTAGGCAGCAGTTAGGATAAACCTATATGAATGAGACTGTTACCAAACTTTGACTTTCCCTTTTTTAACCTGGTTCAGCTAAGCCCTATACTGAAATAACTTCAATTTTTGAGTAGCTTATATTCAGTTAATCAGATGGCCCTATTATATGCACTGTGCTTAATACAGTGAATATTCRATGTATATGCATAGGCTTGGTGGCTCTGAAATTTAAGACAACTCTGAAGATCAGGCTCAGTTATCTCTGCACRTCTCTGCCTGGTACCATGTAGACATACTTCAAGTGCTACAAAAATATCAAGTATAGTTACTGCATTACTGCTGCTTCTCTGCATTTCTGTAAGACAAAGGGGTCCCAAGCCCGAGACACGGCCTGTCTGTGCAAGCTGGTGTTGCTCCGGCAGACCTTGCTCGGAAGAATCTYAGATTGTGATGACAGATAGCGGGCAGGTAACTGAAACGATCACTCTTGCCTGATAATTGTAATAAGGAGGGTACAGCACTAGCATTAGCAACGTCTTGTATCTCCTGCTATGAAAAAGCACACTGTCTGCGCATTACCTTTTTGTTTTTGAAGTTAGGACCTTTGCAGTGTGTTAGCAGGCTGAAGTACACTGTGAAACTGCATGCTGCAGTACAGTGAACTTCCTCATTCTGCCTCTGTTTACATTTCCATGCAAATTTCTTCCCAGCAAAAAGTGAGAAGTTTTCCGTTACCGTATCAAGAAACTAAGCCTCATCCTCATTTTATACTTGACAGATGAGAGTCAATTCTGGCTCACCATGTTTTTTTAAAAAAAAAATACTTGTTTCAGTTCTGTTAAACTTACTGGATGGTACAGTCTCAAGACTACTAAATCAAGTGACTCAAGCCCACTCAGTTTTCTACACCAAACTCACGCATTAGCTCAGCAGTGCCAACATTGCCCTAATTTTCCAGGGAAAATGCTCATCTTTTGATTACATGCTTCAGCAAAAAGACTTTTGGCTGTCAGAGGCCAATTCTCTTTTAGTCTAGATAGTTACTTTCTCCTTCTCAAAACTTCTTTAATACTTATTCTGTCAAAACTTTCTTTTGTATCTTTGCCATCCTTGTGACGGGTACCAGYTTAACAGCCTCTACGCATTCACGTAAAACAGCAGTGCAAAGTTCTGTACAAATTATGCCTGACTGGAAACAGTGTTTTACAGAAACCTTCAACCAGACTGCTGTGGTAATGGTAACTTTGAAAGACACTGAATCAGAACTATAAACTTATTTCATGTAAATCGATATTAAATGACAAAGAGAGACGAAAGCTGGATTTGAACTGATCACGTAAGAGTGAAAAACTCCATATCCCATTAGCTCACTGGCCTCCTGCCTCATTCTCTGGCTCTGGCTGGAGATTTAAAACACAGTAATACTCTGCCAGAGAGCACAGTGTGTCTGTCTAGCAAAGAAAAAACATTTAGTTTCCTTCCAGGACTACTGTTTTCAAGTAACAGATGGAGATTTAATAACCTTGCTGCAGAAAACATTTTGGGTAATTTCCTGTGGCCTATCTAGTAGTTTATTACAGATGAACAGTGACAGAAAGCAGTCAAGAGAAAGGCACTTAGCCCATGGTGATAAGAAATCCCTATTAAGTACGTTAAATCTTTCTCGTTAGACTAACCTGCACACTTCTAAATCATCAGACCAGTCATCACATAACGCTGGAGACTTGTGAACAGCATCAGCCACACGGGGCCCTGCTCCAGCAGGTGCTCCGTTCTCTGGGGCTGCCAGAGCGCCGCTGCCAGAGCCTCCCTCTGCAAAGCAGTCCTTCACATCCTCACTGTGTCTAAGGTAAGATGCACACTGCCGATCTCTGTAGTAGCTTTTCCCTTTGCTTTTTCCGCATTTCCTTGAGGAAATCCTTGCTTCCTGAGATGATGCTGAAGACTGAGATTCCTTAAACCTCGGAACCCTTCTTCTGCGGTGATTTAAAGCAGGATTCTCAGGATCAGATACCTCTTGCTTCTTTTTCCCCATTGTCCCCAGGGTGACAAATTCAACAGTGTTATTGTTTGAGGACCCATCCTGGGTACTGCATGATCTATTCCTTCTCCCTCTCCTGGGCATTTTGATCTTTTCTCTTGCTCTCCTCCTAACCTGAGCCCACTGACTCTCATCTGAAGACGATGATGAATCGGATGGAATCCAGTTCAGTCTCGTAGCCTCAGGATGTAATTTACAGTCCTTCCCCTTTCCTTGCTTTTCTGTATGCTCATCATTGTCTCCAGTCTTTTTTTTCCGCCTAAACCTTCGTTTTACTTGTTTCTTACCAGACTCCCTACTAGAAGGGGTCAGCACCATGACAGGGGTTGTATGTTCAAGCCCATCTTCTGGCAAATCATGCAATGTAGTAGATCTAGACAAAGCCGTAAGCAAAAGAAAAGGATGGAAATGGTAAGGGTGGGTGGAAAGAGAGAGAGAGAGAGAGAGAGAGAAATATCACACATGCACACAAAAAAAAGGATGAAAATGAGAATGTGAAATTTACCAGAAAAACAAGACTGAAAAGCAAAACCAGAACCAAAACAGAGATCAAAATAAAACTAAAATCTGTGTAAATTATGACTAGTGCTAAGCAGAAGCAAGAGCTACATATTATTTAACAAAGACAACAACTAACGAATATCAGYCAGATTAAAGCATATTTTTCTCAGCACATACCTACAAATGTCCTGAGTGGAAGGGCAGACAGACAACCGTGACTGACTCCTGGGAGCTGTTCCTGTTGTAGGACTGCTTGCCTGTTGAAATAAGTTAGAGAGTTTGGAATCTTTGTCCATGAAATACATTGCAGATATTTTACTGCTTTTCCACATGATTACAAAATTAAAACAACTGTTGCTGCTGTTCATAGTGTACTCTTGAACACATGCAAGTTCACAAAATACAGGAAGCCTGACCAAAAGCAAAACCTATTTGTGGAACTAAATATGACCAAACGTCTTCAGCCCTCACTTGCTCACAACTACTTTTTGTCATTCTTTGAGGAAGCAGCTTTCAGCATTTAGGATTTCACTTTGGTGGTGATCTGCTGCAAGTTTTTGATTGAAAAGGATGTTTTTGTATCATGCCAAACAAACTATGATGATTCTTTTCACAATGAGGTGAAGTGCATTTACATTACGGTGAGTGATGACGAGCACAAAGCAAAGCTACATGGAGTGGGCTGGTAGAACATTGAGAAAATTAAAGTATGTTTTAAAAGGTTTTCAAGGCAATCAAATCATCTGGAAGAGCTGAAAGAATGAGAAACTGATGAGCCTGAGAAAACCAAAGCGCAGGCTGCAGCTCTACAGAGCTGATCATATTCTCAAACAGCAAGAGAGATATAAAACATGTTTAGTATATGACATTTTGCTCATAATGTGGTAGTTTTAAATTGCAAACTCAGTTGCTCAATACTTCCACTAAAAACATATTTTGATGGTGTTAGCACCAAGTCATTTCCATCTGCCTTGCAATCTATTGGCAGCATTGCTCTATGAAATCCAAATTTAAACACAAGGCCTTGTGATTCTTCAGGATCATTCTGGAGGTATGTATAGTATTAGCTATTAGTATAGCTAGCACAAGAAATTAAACTGAAAAAGCATTTGTATACAATCCTTTTGTTTAAATGGCTTTTCAGTGACTGGCTAGGTCCATAAGGCAGAGGAAGAATCTTAGAGTGACTCCAAGCTAAAACAGGAAAAAAGTACAAACATTGGTACAAAAAATAGTTTGTATTTGATTTTTTTTTCCACAAAAGGCATCATTTCAATTACACATTATGTAGGGGAATGTGAATCAGACACAGCAGGGATATGCATAGGCATACAACCTCTGTGACCAGCTTTAAGTGAGCAGGCATGCCTGAAGCAGCTCGCCCAGCTACTTGATTGTTACTACTAGGGGAAAGATGCAGACATCAGCACCCGTCCCACACTGCTGGGCCACATGCTGCTGAACCTGGAGAAAAGACCCCTCCAGACTCCGCAGCAGACGAAGGACTGCTGCAGAAATCCAGCCCCAGAGCGCAGTGTGGGCCACTGAATTCATCGCTTGTGACTAGTTCCTTTTTTTGTTCCCCTCCTCTCTCTTGCAGCTGCAGGGCTGTACCATTGCTTCTCCCAGGGACTGGGCACACCACGGGCTAGGCTGGATCTTAAACGGTGGTGATGTGTCTCCATGGCATAAAGACAAGGTTTGTATCACCTCGCCCAGGCATCAGACTTTGAAGGAATGCGAGCAGCTGCAGCAGCGCAGTTACTGTGCAGTACGTCTGCGTGCATTCAAGAAACTTTCAGWTTTTATGGCTATAAAAGCAGGAAGTGAGCTAGACAAGTCCTAAGAGGTTTGGAATCAAGCCAAGATTAAAATAATTTGTCTGAAAAGCTTTTACACTTACTATTTGGGGTTRGAGACGGATTGAAATCTAATTATTTTCAGATAAAAATTACATCACAAATTTGATTGCTTATATCTTACATTTCACTCTTAGCTGTAAAAAGCTTGGACTGTTTCAGCCCTCTGCAGTTCAATTCACTTCCAAGTTCTCCTGCATCCGCATAATGATGCTMATAATATGCTGAGCTGCAAGTATCTCAGAGGAAGGTTTATTTTCCTCTGAAACTATTCCCATGAATTCCTTAAAAAAAAAAATTTTTTTTTTTGTTTGTTTGTTTAATCCATATTGGGACAAACTTGACATCTGTGCAGGCACAAAYCCTACGCACCAACTAAATACTCAAAAAACAAAGCAAGAAACTCTCAGCAACCCAAGGTACTCCCAAGATGATTCWGATTCTCATCTCTGATGGTGTTTCAATCAAAAGGTTTCTACAACTTTGAAATACAAATACTGTTTGTAACAACTTTAAAATAACTTTTAATGAATAGATAGAATGCTTTCTAAAACTAAGGAAGTTAGTGTTTCTGATACTCATTTTCTAATGTTTACTTATGAAAAAAGAGACTTTTTTGACTGATTCCAGTTGATTAAAACTTTAGGCTTGCAAACTGCATTTTGCACAGCCACTTGAGGGCCATCTCCACCAAGCTGCTTACACATATTCCTTACTCTGCAAATCTCTGCAACTTAAATAGGAGTGGAAGGACCAGTTAATAGCAAGTCTGTCCCTGGTATCA
>NW_028186757.1:2650022-2784489 GCF_003343005.1 Rhea americana | reverse complement strand
AATTCTAAATTAACTGGAAGACTATTCCAGAACTTTATTACTAAATGCCTCACATTTTCACTCCAGCTATGTTCTGTCGGTATAAACTGGATCTGTTTGCTCTGCTGCCAACRCTGCCCCTGAGCTTACCTCCTTTCTTTCCCCAGTAGTCCCTCTTAACCTTCTTCCCTCTGAGCTAAATGCCCCAAAGAAACGCATATACTGGTACATCCAGCATCACAATGACGGTATCTAAAGTAGCATATAGTGAATTGATATATTTACAGAGCACAGCCATACGTAAGTATAAGGCTAGATCCTAGACTGTGTGCAAGTGTCTCAGTACAACACTGTGCTTCACGTGACCAACAGAGCGGGCTGGTTAACCCAGGCACAGCATCGCACATGGCCCAGGTTAGTTCAACTGGTGCTAGGCTGGAGTCTCCGCTATATTGTGTCACCACAAAACACAGCACTGAGCAAGTCCATCASCTCTGCTCATAATGCAGGCTTTCAATCATTTTTAATCATCTTTATTGCTAGCTTTAGAARCAAAATACAAAATCCTATAATTTGCATCAAGTTTATTTTATAGGCATCTCTGACAAACTGAAAACAAGATCATTTGAATATATTTTGTTCATAGCGTATCAATCCAGGTAACAAGCTCTTATGGGATTGTATGTACAACAGATGTCAGAAACAGTCTCAAGCCCACAGATCTTATTGCTATATTATCCTACTTAACACACTGAATATTCTGAAGTCTTGCATTTATTGAATAGGGAGATCAGACTGATTTTGTGGACTCCAATGCCACTTAACAGGCTAAAGAATAAATTATTTTTAAAATATTATGCCTGGAATGGGTATCTATGTCAAACAGCTATAGTGTACAACTCACTGAAATCAGAAAACTAAACAAGAGCTGCACTAATTTTATCATAGCAAATTATATCAGTAGCATAATTAAACATGGCAATTCAAAATAMAGTTGTCTGACAATCCATTTATAAGCAAGGCAGCTCATTTTGCTGTGACATCAACACAACGAAGATGCTTGAGGGATAATGCCAACTCCAGCTGATTAGGTCTGACATTTCAAAAGCGTTGTTAGCATGAGTTCCCTAGCCACCACCTTCTGCTGTCTTGGCCAGTTTAAATGAACTCTTTCGTCGAGGATACGCAATTCAATTAACAGACGTGTCAGGGTATTTTATTCATAATTATTTTCAATATGTTCAACAGGAGCTGAAAGTATGCCTTTCAAACAGAATACTGCCAAATACAGAGTTTTCAGGACAATGGAGATAATCATTTGTCTGGCACAAGGGGATACTGATACCMCACACACGTGTTGCTGTTAGAAGACTTCACCAAAGACAAAAATGGGGGACTGARTGAAGCAAAACTCACAAAGAAAATATGAATTTCCTATCAACATTCAATTCTCACTCTAATTTGATATTGACAGTCTGACTGGGTTGTCCAGATAACAACAAAAAAAATGAGTCATCTCTGCCCGACTACTGCTTAACACTGCTGTTCACGCTAGTCCATGAATCTGAGATAATCTGTGTTCCTTCTAAGAGGAAAGGACTTTACTTTTACCTAAGAGAAATGCTCATTAAAAACATTTCACACGTACAGAGCATTCATACCTGAATGGAGTTAAGCTTCAAAGAAACAAACCAGATGTAATGCACATAAGATGGTCTCGCAGATACCAACAGAAAGGCTAATGAATCCCGCAATGCCTGTCCTGAACAGGGAAGGCCACCGGCACTTCCGAAAGCCGCTCAGCCTACAACATCGTTAATGCAGAAAACCACATGAAAGCGAGGGAAGGTAGGGCCGATAGGCAGCGTGACTAATGCTTTTGTTCTCGTAGCAACTGTGCTTTATAGCAGTGCTGTATCACAGAATCCTCCAGATCCCACCAGCTGGTCCCACAGCCAAACAGCTGAAACTCTACAACCTATTAAAATAATGATACACGGAGGAATGGATAGAAGGTGATCATGGCAGTTTGCACATAATCAATCTTCAAGTGGTAATAAGCTCAGCAGAAGATCCAGTCTGAATATCTTCATCTAAAAATCCTGGTTTGATAAAAATGTAAGTTTGATGGAAAACATCAGTCTTAATTACACTTTTATTTTTTCAGGTGGGAATGATCCGCATTCACATCTCAGTCTGCACGCAGGTGCATCTTACTGCTTTGAGCTCAGATCTAGAAGTCATTATTGTCTGACTGATGGCCATCCACTGACCAGTAAATGAACCGGTAAATTGATTTCTGTTACATTTTCTGCCATAGTGATTTTTTTTTTCTTGAGTATTTCCTCTCTAAACATTTTCTTTCCCTYCTGCCTTCCTTCCCCTCCTCCCACTCCCTCTGAAGAGAAGGAATAAAAGTCAAAAAGTAACACATAAGGAAGGAGAGGAAATAAGACTTACAATTCCGCTGAACAATATTGTTCAGCAGCTTCGAAAATTAATGTAAGCATACTGTAAAATGGTTCAACCTCTATCACTAAAGCAAGTTTATTTTCCAGCACAGTAAAACCAGAATCATAAGTGGCAAATATATCCTGCCATTTAAAAAATGAAAATAACAAAAGCAGTTACAACTCTGACTTGGTGATTTAATGAGCTTCTTTTAAATTTCTCTCCTTCAGTCTTACTGAGCTATGAGCTCCTTCTGAGCTACCTTATTTTAAAAGAAGAGGTCTATCTCCTAGTGGGTTTTTACTGAAAATGCCCCCCTTTCTATAAGCTTAAAAGCACTGGCAACTAAGCTTTGAATTATCACAGGGATTACAGGTTGCAAAATTCTTTCTATTGTGGCAAAGCAGTATTTTTGATTTACAATTTTCTCCAAACTTTTCAGGATGCATCTTTCTAGACATTATCACTTTGTTAATAAAGATGTTATCTAATTCCCCCCAAAACATACACTACTTCTTGAGGCAACAGCTTAGGCAATTGAAAACAAGGATATGCTAGTCTGTATGCAAAAGCTGCAGAGTCATRAGACCAGCAGTTCTTGAGTGTCTGAAACAAGCCAGATGCTAAATGTAGCCTCAAGAAAGGTGAAGTACAAAAAATGTGTCGTCTTTGTTACCAGATTTTGTAGTATTTTACTATAACRGTAGTGAATATCAGTATTCAGAGGACATCCTTTAGACTTTCTATTCCAAAGACAGTATATATTCCCAWATATTCTTCTATCTATAGGATTTACAGCTTCAAAATATTTTTATATTCTAAACAACTTTCAATCATATGGCATTCCTGCTATTCTCCCAGGGGTGCTTAGGTATGTAAGGGCACAAATTCACACCATTCTTTGATCTGATGGACTATAAAGGATGYAGACTGAATAAACTCCCATCTGTGAGGGTATCACCATTATATTTGAACAACTCTACTCTGCTGTGTATTCAGTATTTATTTATTCCAGTCCTAAGAAAGAGAGAAACCTAAACGCCACAGAGCAAAAGAGTTGTACACAGAATATGGAAATGACTAAGCCAAAAGACAGTAAAACTCAGACAAAACAGCACCATGAAAAATAGGAGACACCATATTTTTATGAAATGCAAAGAACTTCAGGCAGCAGCAAAAAGTAATTCTGTACCGGTGCACAAATAAAGTCTGTTTGAGTGGGTTCTTTTAGGACAACGGCCTGAAATATGCTACTGAGCGCCACAATGAAAAAAAAAGTCATATAAAAACTTGCTTAAGTATGTATGTARTAGCTACGTTACAGACGATCATAATTCCTGTTGAAAAATGAACATTAACCATATGTTATAACTTGAACAGAATCATAGAATCATGGAATGGTAAGGTTGGAAGGGACCTCTGGAGATCACCTAGTCCAACCCTCAGCACAGCCCTTGTGGGGAYTGAACCYGCGACCYTGGCATCAGCAGCACCACGCTCTAACCAGCTGAGCTAGAATACTTTGTTTAGTGGGAAGAAATCAACGCTGCTTCACCTATATGACAGTAAATATCATACGACAGGACTTAAATCAGTAAGTACACACTATCAGCTCTTTATCTGCAGAACTGGAAATGAGACGTCAGTACCAGGTACGCTGGTATAAACCCAACATTTGTGGTACCCAACACTTTCCAAATAGTCATGCAGTTTTGTCTAGACATGTGTTGATGTGACACGTATAGATATAGTTAGCACGAGCCATGGGTAAGAACTGTAGTTAACAAAATAGAATCTACACAGAAGAGTACAGCATATTTTCCTATGTATTCTCTTTTATTAGAACACTAGTTTAAAACAGGTCAAGCGTACCCGAGAAATTGAAACTGCACTATTCTGTACTGKTTGTTCACTGAAACTAAGACATTTAATATAATTTTATTTAAAAGTTCAAGTTTTAGGCAAATTTAGATGAATGCAGCTTTCATGCAATTTGTTAAGGACATTGTAAATAAAGAATAAATTCTATGGGCAATCAGAAATATTATCTGGATAAAGTAAATAAGCATTTACATGTAAGAGAAAAGAAAACAGCAATAATTTTTATGCCACTGTGTTTAGTTCTAGCTTTTACCTTCCTCTCTTTCATATTTTGATGAACAAAATATTTTTCTACTAACTTGTTTACTTAGTACTTTTTTTTTTACAGTAATAGAATCATAATGATAGTTAAGTGCAAGGTTAGTCTTCACCTTTGATATTAATGATTCTGTTTATGAGGAAAGGGCATCATTTAGATGACTAAGATAACATTTACACTCAAATTTTAATGCTGGTTTTGTATACACAGTATTATTCACTGTTATAGTGCTTTTGAAGACTGGCATTTTACACTTTACAAGACTAACGACTTGTTTGTTCTTTTTTTTTGTCTTTTTTTGCAAATTCTAAGTTTTCTCTCAGTTCTGATTAAATACAGTATTATATTTAGATTTTTTTAAACAGAACCCATTACAGCCAACTAAGAGTTATGCTTTGAAAGGATGGAACTTCAAGGCTCCTTGAAAAAAAAATACATAACAATCTAGAAGAGAATTGCAATATATGATTATTGTGAGACTGGCAAAATATAGTAAGCATAACAAATAGAGATCAGCTACTAGCTGTGCAATCCCCTGTACCAGAAAGTAAGGAGTTCAAATAATTTTTTTTTTGCTCTTCAGGACTCAATTATGCACCAGTTAACTGGGAAATGTAGCAATGCTGTATCAGGCTACCAAACTCCTCTTTTTTTTTTTTTAAAGGAAAATTTATTTTCCTTTAAAACGTATCATTGGTTCTCATTATAATTTAGGTACAAAGTTTTATGCATTCTGTTTTGGTATCACTGCTGAAGATATGGTGGTATACTTACCCATTAAAAATGCATGGTATGTAACACTGAAGTCTGCTTSAAGTTGTGTAAATTACCTAAATTGTGATATAGTACTATTCATATATTCACCTCACACTGATAGATGAAAATTAAAGAATATGAAAGCCTATATGAAAGAATATTCCATTTTAATGAAACTGATTAAACAAAATTCTATAATTCAAATGGATAAAATGGAAGGTGTACCATTAAAATAGGATGAATTCTGCACCATAATTGCAAAAACAGAGCATAATGTTCTACCAGAAAACTAATATAATGCCTAACTGCATAATCAATCATTTCAAATATTCCTTTAAAAAAGTATCAAAGCTGTATTTCAAAATCTCAAATTGAGTACTTCAAATCAACAATCACTCAATTGGCATCAATAAATATTTTATCTAAAACTTTAGTAAATACTTCTTTGACATGCTGGTGCCTTTTGGTTTTCATTTATAACTTACTGAGAGGAGAATAAGGTAGAGAAAAGCATACAGTGAAATTCATCCTTTCCTTCATATTTTTCATATTCTGAATTAGACCAATGAATATTATCACACCAAATATTTCAAAGTGATCAACTTACTTCTTCCTGATGTAACTCAACTGAATTTTATTAGATAGATGCTCTGCAAACTCATAAATAAAAAGTGTTCTAACATCTGCTCCAGGCTTTTGAGAAGCAATTGAACCAAAACAAAAATTAGGCAATTTGCTTCAAGACTGAATTTCTCTTCCCTGGAAAATAAGCCCAAAGTTCCCAACAGAGAATTTCAAATCTTACTGCAGAGAGAGCATCCTTCTCTAAGGAGCTCTTGAATCATAATTAACATGCAGAAAGATAATTATAATGTGTTAGAAAATTTCTTCCAGAAAGCATTTTAACATAACCTGGCAGCCTCAAACACATATAAGCATAACCTCTATGGACTGTATTTCAAACACGAGATTAGTTCCACTGGTTAACCACAGTGGAAAGAAATGAATCCACGAGATCCTTATCATACTAGCACTCTCCTTAAATTATTCATATTTTTAAGAAGACATTAAACATTTACAGAGAAAAGATACGGTGCAGAGAACTAGCCTGTGGCAAAGAGCTAATGAACAAAGTCAAGTCTTTAATTTATTTATATTTTAAATAAATCTAGATTTTTTTAAAAAATGTAATTCTGAAATCAAGATTAGTGCATAAGATTACTTCCTACAAAGAACAGAGTTGCCTCGACTACCAGCACCAYGGAATATGGGTGGGAAAGAGAGGGGAAAGTCAAAGAGGAGGATTAAAAAAGAAATAAAAGAAATAAAATATAAAATCAAAATAAAATAACAAAAGAGCAATTCACATTTCCAATATTTATATATTTGTATTTATATGCATTAGAGTAGGAGAGGGTTCGAAAGCCATATTATGTAAGTAGTCCTCCGCTTTGCCGCTGTGTGATAATGTGAAGTACAGCTCAATCCCAAACATGATCTACTATTCCCCACTCTATGGATTATCCCTCGCATCAAAAAAGTGCATCTTTCACAGTTACAGCTACGTAATTTTATAGTTATATGAAAATAATTTGAAAATATTCCAGTTGGCCTAGTTTTATAATTGTACATCCACAGACATATATTGGCCCGCCATTCCACTTACWTTCATGAATTACAATGGACTTTGCAAATAATTATGTA
This sequence comes from Rhea americana, assembly GCF_003343005.1. Lineage (NCBI taxonomy): Eukaryota > Metazoa > Chordata > Aves > Rheiformes > Rheidae > Rhea > Rhea americana. The sequence continues at coordinate 2,777,459 of NW_028186757.1, read as the reverse complement.
TTGAAATCACATCTAAATTATTGTAACTTTTCTCATTTAGCTAAATGAGAATAAATTGAGCTAAAATTTAGCTAATAGTTTATTCCTGAAATTCATATCAGAAGCATATATGTAAGGTGACCAAAGTCTTCACAACATATCAAATTTCTGCAGTCACTGAATATCAGAAGTGAATTGCAAAATACAAGCATTGATTTTTTCCACTCTAGTAAATGTCAGATTTAAAAAAAAAAATCCTGTAAATTGAAGAGGAATATAATGATTAGTATCTGGTACAAAATAATAAGTAGCTAGTAGATGAAAAAAATATATGTGTTCCTTTTCATTATGTCTGGATCAAACATATTTAATGTTCAACAATCCAATTTATCTGTAATATCATATAATTCAGAAACATGCCTTGTACATAAAATTGCCTAAGCATATTCTTCAAACCCCAGGTATCCTCTCCAACGCTAATACAGCAGTTGAATAGATAATTATGAAACAGAAAGAAATCRGTACTTGGAGACTCTCTGATATGTTCTGTTTTCCAAGCAGGGGCCCGCTGATACCCAGGAACATCCTCTCTGGCTCTGGACCAGGAGCTCCACATACCACCAACCCTCACACACACAAACACACAGTAACTGTTAAAAGGCAACTCTCAATTTAACCCTTTTAAGCCTACTCATACAGGCAAATACAAACAGTAAAAGATAAAAAACCAAAACAATGTGGTTTTGTTACCGTAATTGATATTTCAAGGCTTACTGGATTTTTATGCCCATGGAAATTTTCATTGTGTGCAGGATCCAGCCCTGCACAGAACTCAGCTCTTGCCTTTGGCGTGTTGCCTACATCATCCAGAAACTTCCAGTATCGTTCTGGGATGCAGGATTTGGTACTATTTCTTTGTGCTGTGCAATATTAATCCGAAAAGGCAAGCGTTTCTTTTTCTGGGTACCTACACACACACCCTCCCTTTTGGCAAAACTGCATTTTGAGTCACAAAACGAAGTGGAAACCTTGGGCTTCCAATCAAGCATCTTTCAGCATTTAAAAAGCTTCRCTGGTAGGTAGCTTCACGCAGCGAAACCAGTCGAAAAGAATGAGCTATACCATAACACACAACATCAGAAATAGATTAAGTTAGGCACATGTCTGAAAACCTTGCTTACTAACTGACAACTTACTAACTTGCAGGCATCTTTTCTAAAATGCACAACTCTTGATTTTTGCAGAAGTTAAATAAGCAAAATAAAGCAAAATAAAAACGGCTGGCTTTGGTGAACTGTAAATCCCTGCAAAAGGGATTCAGGAATTTATATGCTGACATATAAACAAGGTACACACAATAGAGCTGCTAACATTTGGGTGCGGCAGGTGGCAAAAAAAAAAATCAAGCATTAATGGAAAGTTTTCCATTTTAATGGAAAAAGGTTTAAATGTTATTTACTTATTTCTATTTCACATATTAAGGTAATAATTAATCATATATTTCTATTAAGAAGGATTTTACATGGAAGCTATAACATTAGACAACAAAAACTTAAAATCTGTTGTTTATTAAAAAACAGAATATGTACATGGGAGTAAAGTAATACACTTAGTAAGCTCAATTTACTTTAATCAATTTACTTTAAATTCTATATAAAGGAAATGTGTTAATAGATTCCACATACCTTTGAAATGTTACTTGATCTACTTGTGGAACGCCCTGGGGATTTGTCATTCTGGAAAACAAAATCAGACACCAAAAAAATAATGCAGTTTCTAAGATGAATTTGTACTCTTTTTGTGCATGCGCTAAGTTCTCTTTCTATATTCTTCTTCAGGTCTCAGACACATGTATTAATACTTTCCTATACACAAATTAATAAAAGCCTTTCAACTTTATGATGTCCCATCTCTCCTTATCTCCTGTTTAAAGAACTACAAAATAATAGAGAAGTTGCCAGCTAAAACAGGCTAAATATCCTACTCCATTAACATGCATGCCTAGTCTAGAAATTAGGACTTCCCCTATAATTTCTGGCTCAGAACGTTTTTGCAAAAGCAAACTAACTTGGGCAATTTGTCAACAAACATTTAGGAAAAAATATTGCCCTTTTTTTTTTTTTTTAATGAAAACAGCTACTTTGATCTCAATCCCAGTAAACACAACCAAAACAAAAMCAGACCCAGTGGCGTATTAACCTATTAGTCTCTGGAGAAAGTTTCAAACCTGTCCGTTGTTTCACATGCTCATTGTATCCCTCTCCTTAGACTGCAGTTGACTCACGGTTTTATTCTGCCCCTCAGCACCGTGAATCATTTGCACTGCAAATGCTGATGTACGGCACTACCTCTCTTTTTGCTTTACCTTCACTAGCACAACATATTCCAACCCTCAGAAAACCAGCACTACTGAACCCCCTGACCGTATATTACTCTTCATTTTATTTTACCACACTGGTTAATTCTCAGGACTTAAACACCTTCAGGTCTGTATGTCAGAGCTGCTTCTTTTCCAGGAAGGATTTAACAAAAATTGTCCAAGTCAGTACTCATTTATTGTCCCTTGTCCTTCAGGTTGGCTCTGCTCTGAACAGGGAATTGAACAAGATGATTCCCTCCAACTTAAAAGTATTTTACGATTCAACTATTAATTCTCTGATGTATTATCCACAGTAGCTTAGGTCATATGGCTAATAGATTAGTATATGCTTATACTTTCTGGTCAACATTAAATATATACACTTCTGAAAGTCTTCATTTATATCCCTAAGAAAATATACTTTGCAATGTTCAGAACAKCTTTGCTTTGACCACAGAGTAACAGAAATTGTGGACCCATGAAATTACTTCTCCTTTCACAGTGAGAAATTATGAATGGGGACCACAGTTAAGATACTCCATGCTAGAAGTATACAACCTTTATCCTCCATCATCTGGATTAAAGAAATATTTTCTGACAGTGCAGTGAACTCTGGAACTCTAACTTCCTGTCTTTTAGCAAGTTGTCATTAAAGATTCATTTTCAAAACATGTTTCTTGACTACTGCTATGTAGGCTTTTTACATTATCTGCTCTTCCCTAAGGCATGTATCTTCCTTATTTTATTGCAACAAGCTCTTGATCCTTCTAACAGAAAATTCGTAGCATTCAAATCCTGAAAAGTACTTGCTCATCCACTGAATGGTCTGAGTGATGAGAAAAACTGGTGGCTCTACAATATTTGGAAGTTGTGAGAAAAAATAAAACTTTATCATAATTTCTGAGTTCAGAACATTTCAAAGTGATCTTGATTTATCCTGAAAAGCATATAAATAAAACACATGAAAACTTACACTACATAAGCATATATAAATTGAAAATGACGAGTTCTTCATTCAAATTCACATTGACCTYACATCACTGTTCACATAAAGAAAGAATAAAATAGCAAAGTTAAGGGAAAGTCTCTCTTGAAATATGTCCTTAAAGAACGTCTGTGCACGGCTATTTTAATGCTTTATCTTTATGACATACACYATTAAGAGTATTTTTTCCTTTTTTTTAGTGTAAGTAAAGAGGAACTTACTTTACTGAAGAACATTTCCTCCACAAATTTGCTAAATCTCTAATAAAAATGCTCTTTTCTGTGCATTCAATATTATTTTATACTTAAAAGGTTACATCCAAAGAACTATACKTTCAAACCATCAATACTTATTCTTGTGCATCAGGCACATTTTTAATCATGTCCTCAGATTATTTCAAACTGGTATTCATCTTTAAAAATTAACACTTCCCAACAGGAATTTTTTAATACTAAACTCTACAAGTGTTTTTTTGTTTGTTTGTTTGTTTTTGTTTTTTCCAGCTGTTAAATCTTCTTTGATCTTTGTTCTTATGGTTCTTGGTTTCTTTTTTAGTTCCCTGTTAAACACATATGCTTACATGGTCCAGCTCACACACAGTGCTTCACAAAGCCTGTGTTTTGATTGCTGTCTTCTATATTTTAACGTTGCCTGAAAGATCTTTGTTTACTTTTTATTAAAGGAATCTTTATTATTATATTATTTAAAAGAATGGAACAATTATATCCATCAGTACAAGCATTACTCAACTTTTATAACAATGTTAAAAATCTTTTGCTCCTTTTGTGACTTTTTATATGCCACTGTCCCACCATACCGTAACAAAAACCAACACTGGTTGTAATGAAGAATTAAAAGAATTACAACTTTTTTTTGTTAGTAAAACACCTCACAAAAATTCATTTTGGTATGAGACAGGGTTCTTGAATTGATGTTTTTGCAGAGAGCCCCGTAAATTTAAGCCCATTAAATTTTCTGATRCTCAGAGATACAGCTTTCCCCAACCTCTAAATGTGACTTACTTTGCTAACAAACAGCATTTTTATTAAAGCAAGAGAAAAATGTCAGGTGGGCAGAGGAACAGGGTGGTACTTATGAATTCCTAAAATGAGGACAGCACGTAGCGCCAACAACTAATCACAGCACCTCAACTCTCAAAAGAAGCTTAAGTCATGCTCTCGGGTGCAAACATACAGATCCATCCCTAATCCCCCCTGCCCCCAACTAAAAAAACCCTTACACAAAACGTTTTGTCTTTCCTTTTTGCAGGCTCTAACCGTTGCATCCCAGTGATGCTAGATGCTGCTGTATGCTACTGGCTACTCACCGCAAACCCTTACCCACAGCTCTCAGGCTAAGAGTGCGATACATTACTGCGACTAACATTTTCCTTTTCTCAAAATCATACCACAGCACGTCACAAGAAGCAGCGTCTCACAAACATAGCACAACACAAGCAAAACAAACATGTTTTGCCCGTCAGCCATACAGGAGCTTTCTTTTCAGCTCCCTTTCCCCTGCCAAATTCTTAATTGGAGCAGAGACTGCTTTCACGTTAAGGCTATCAGAAAACACAGAATAGCTATCAGAAACACAGACGATCTCAGCTAACAACGTCAGTAGCTACAAGGTAAAAGATCTTGATGAAATGAGTGGGAACTGATATTACAAAAATTGAGGTGTGCACCCCATCTTCTTATTTCAGTATCTCAACAAGAAAATGGAAAGACGGAAAATCACAAAACAGGTAATATTTGCTTCAACTGCTACAMAGTAACTTCAACGAACATATTTAATTAACGCATAAACACACTGTGTAATTACTGCGCGTCATGCATAATTGAACACTGGTACCCAGAATGTTTTCAATACCAAAGGACTGCTGGGTTCAAAGGGCCAACTCAGAAGAAGAGTCCACCTGGGATATTATACACTGTGATGCAGATGCAATCTCTACCTAAAATAATGGTAAGATAATAATAAAATAATAATACCTAACAATAATAAAAATAATAAATTTTTGTCAAAATAATATACATTATATATATTTGTATCTTATTCAGATAGACTACATTATATATGTATGTATAAACAAAACATCTAAATATGCATAACATCTGTCCATCTACATACGTATGTATTTACATGTATAGATATATAAATAAATATCTTTTCGTAGTTATCTGCTACTGGCCATTGGCAGAGTTAGGATAGCAGTGTCTACCATGCTGTGGTTATTGTTACAYTACTCAAGAACTATTTCCCGGTTTCTCATGTTTGAGTCCAAATTATTAAAATAAATACAAGAATTTATGTATTTATTTATAATAAGACTACTTAGAAAACAAATTACTTAAGCTGTAATATATGACGCTGCATTAGAAAATAACAATGCCTGTCCAACAGCTTGTTTCTGACATAGCTATATGGTTTATTACATATTATTGGGAAAGCTGTATTTTCAACCAAGAGTAAAGTAAATAATTGGCATTTAAACTTGAGTGAAAAGTTGATAATCCTATTCAAGGTTATCTTTCGGTAGAGACAGCATGAAATCTAGTATGATGTCTGAGGGCTTTGCTTTATTGAATATAACAGGAAAGACATTAAAAAGTGTGATTAAATATGCAGTATGTCTGTGAACTAGGACTCAAGAGACTAGGAATCTAGAAAAAAAGCAATGAGAAATAAAGAAATAAAAATTAAAAAAATACTGAAAAGGTAATGGCAGAGTTGCTACTGATAAGAGTATACAATATACCTCTAGGCCAGTTTGGACTTGGATAATCTGTCCTCTCACAGAACAGAGCCGGGGTGGGGGAATCACTTGCTGGTGATAACATCCTAAGAGTAATTGGCAATTTCTAAAAAGCTTTGATGTGAGGAATTTGAGTTCAGGAAGGAACTCAAAACACATTTTAGCTCTAAAATAATATTGGGAACAAAGCTCATCATGCATTGAGAGTTATCTTTTATTATTTGTGGAATTATTTTTCTGTGCGGTTACATATTTTATCCAATTTTTTCCTACTTTAAAATATTCAATTTAGCAATGTAATTCCTGTTATAAATGAATCATACAAGTAAATCAAACGTAAAATTATGAGYATTTAAGTCTGCATTTGAAAATGTATGAAAATATTTATTTCCCTTTTTGTAAGCATGTAACTCACTTTTCTGACAAATTTTAAGACGCTCATTCACCAAGTTCTATGTCTATGTCAAACCACCTACGAGATCACTAAGCAAATTGAAGTTCAGTCTCAATAGACTCACACAGCTGTGCAAAACCAGCTGATTATCACAAATAAAGTTTCTAAGGATGCTGAAGCATTTCAAACATGCCATTCAGGCTATGATCTCTGGAAAGAGACCGTTTAATCCAGTGCAACACGCAGGAATTAGTTTTAGTGCCCTAAAGTTGCATATTTTCCCTATACATCTGGAGGTAGAGGAGTACTCGTTACACAGCAATCATCTAGGTGCCTCCCTACGAGTGGCTGCTGCGTAAACCAGCACAAGAAGSATGTCCAAAGGTGCTTTATTTATCTGTGACTAATTTTACAACAAAGATGCTCTCTGTGGCCAGCTTTACAGCAAATAAAATGAGATCAATCCCACATCGGTTCCTTGACTGCAGTAAGTTTTAGAGATAAACATTTTAGCAGGCAGTTTTCTTCTTCAGTATTTTTCCACTAYGCAGAACATATTGGTACCTATGATGCCACCAACTGAATAACAGACATAATATTTTGTTACCTAATGCTGCTGCTTGTTCCAGTATCTCTAGTGGGCTAGGTTCCTTCTCTGTCGCATCTTATACCGTCTTACTCCAGCTCAGTCTAACTAGACTCAGTGTAACAGCTTATTTGTAGCATAAGCTGTTCAAAAGCATGCTAGAGACATCAGAATCTGATCCAGTGTCCCTTTGATTTGAAAATGCTAATTACAGTCGAATGAGGCTCAGTGCAATTTTCCTCACAGGCCAATTTGAGTCAATAGTATGCTTGCTGTCACAATATAAAGGTTTCACAGTGATACTTTTACCTCCAATTACATAGATAATTTCCATGTTACACTGTTCAGTTACTTTCTCTGTACTGCATAGATGTACAAGGTCAAACTGTTTTAACAACAGAATAAATATACCATTACATTAAAAAAAAAATCAAGCATTGAATCAGCTCTGAAACATAGCACATACCTTCGCAGAACACAGTCAGAATAGAGCATGTACTGAACACTCAAGACTATTTGGAGATGGAAACACATCTTTACTTCATGTAAGTACAACTCCTGTAAGAGTTCACATCAAAAGTCAGATATTACCTTGTCGTACCACACTTAGCTAAGATGAAAAATCTTATAAATTCTTGAAAAAAATACAAACAAAACAATTATACAGTTGGAACTAYGTTCAACACAATTCAGTAAACAGACATTACGTATCATGTAACTGTCTTTGATTCAGAGAAAAGAAGCTAGTCAGAAACTTTTCTTGGAAAATGATTTCTGGCAATGCCTAATACTAATGAGAATGAGGTTAAAGGAACAAAGGTAAAAATACAAAAAGCCAGGATTTCCGAAAAGCAATGCACAACRGTGAGCAAGAACCTTACAGTACAGAAACCATGCACAGCAGCCCAGCACAGCACAGCAGGGTCTTGCTCATYAGCATCTCTTGCTTCATTAGAGCAAAGTGTACTTGGTCCTGCTGCAATTAGCATAACTAGSAACTGAAGTCTGGAAGTGACCCTAATTTCCTTCTGCAACTGCAGGCAAAGAGGAGCAATCTGATCCATTTCAGAAGCCGGAGCATCACTTCCCTCTCCGGGCACAAGAAAAGACCAAATCTCRCACTGATCTGAAGAACAGTGCTCCAGGTTCTCCTGCCTGGCTGCTGCACACTGCCTGTTTCTTTATCCAAGGCAATAAAACATTGCAACAGCCCAGCACTAGCCCAGAGTGACTCAAGGTCTGAGCACTTACACAAGTTTCCCAGGTAAGCTATTTTATAAACTTCCACCACATCAGAAATATCCCAAATAGTTTACATACCCTTCAGGAAGTATATTTGGAGCAGGCAATGTGCTAAAACACCCTGAGTTAGCTACATATGGTATATTTCTATGTCCAAACTGTCAAATTATTAAAATACCAACAAGAATCAAGAGGATTTGTATAAATAAGTGTATTACTGTTGCATACGATACCTCACGTTTTTGAAAAATCTCTTTACGTATCTCCACTAGGAAGTAAAACCGTTGCTCAGGATAGACTTAGGCAATAAGCAATGCACTGTTGAGTAGCAACTGCCTGGTGGCTGGGGGTCTTTCTGCCTGCTTTGATCTAGGGCAACACAGTGAGTTGCAACTATGGATAGAGGTTTATGGTGCTGGTTTTTTCAAAATGAAATTAGCCATATGTCATCCATTTTTTTCCAAATGTCACTACTGATCAGAACCTACTAGCCTAACCAGTCTCTAAGTTAACATAATCTAAGAAAATATTTTATTTGAAGCTCTGTGAGTGTTTGTTCTGAACTAAGCAAAATATTATCTATATTCTGAGCTTCAGCTGGCACAGATAAATATTAAAGCCCAGTAAGTGTTCATCAGCTACAGAACAGTATTCTAGAAAGGTTTATCTGATCTCTCTAGCCTTCCTTTAAAGGAAAGGAAAGAAAGCAAGTCATGCTATGTTTTAACAGGTCATACACCCTTGAATAGCATTTGCTGTAAACAGTGATGCTTACCATATCTTTTTTTCTATAGTAATACAGCAATGAAATAAGCCTTGAGTTTATTGAGTCCTATTTCCTCTTTCAATCTTTCCATGGCCATATGTTTAGAAAATAACCAAACCGTATCTAAACATCTGGACTTTGCTTTGAGTATTTCCTCTGTAAAATTACTCCAAAACTCCACACCTTCTTGCAATTTTCACCCACTTCTCCATTTACTTACACCCACAATGTAGCTTTCTCTTTAATTCACTCCTAAATTACGTGCTTATCCTCAGTATCTTAAAAACAAGACAAAAGAAAGCACACACACAYACGCACATATTCAGACATTACATGTCGACAGGTTTCCCCCTCACCCAGGACGCTAATTTCATAGAGCTTTTTTAATTTTTGAAAGGGACAGGAAATTTCCATGTACAGACCTAGGTTTCATCTGCTGAATTCATTAGCTGCCTGACAATTTGTCAGGACTGTTTTTTTTAAACTAAACTGGTTTCATTCATCCTTCCACTTACTTTAACCTTTTGAAAAATCATAAGCGTTCAGTTCAAGGTTACTCTCCATGAACAGTTCTAAATCATTCTCTGTATGCAAAAATACACATCTAAAATAGTATCTCTCCTTGTTAGCTCAGTAACTGTTTGCTGAAGAAATTCATCAAGCATCACACTGAAAAAAAAAAAAAGCTACTGTAATTAACTGCCTTTGCTCTTCAGTTTGTAGCTTGTGAAACTAAGGCTGCCAAAACAGCAGTTCCTGGTAGTATTTTTCTCTCTAATGAGACATAACATACATGATTCCTGTCTTTATCCAAAGTTGACCATAGAGTTAAAAATTAGAAGCTGCAAAGATAGAAAACTGAAACCTGCCATCGCCTTCTTATTCAAAAAACAGAGGAAGACTGAAATTTAAAAACCAACAAGTTGACAGTAAGTTCTTGAGTGACAGACACTGGTATGATCAAGATGGATGAAATATATACAAATGCAATTAAATGAAAAAGGTAGGATAATATTAATTAATTAAATATGAAGAAGGRAATACAAAAATGAAAAACAGGAAAAGACGAGGAAAGGAAAGAAGAGGAGAGAAAAACAGACTCAGAAAAATATCACTGATTCTCACCATCATGTGAAAATATGGAAACACATAAAAAGCAAAACTAGTCCTGCRCATACATACACCTAAAAGAGCTCATTCCTTAAGTCAAGGGTAATCTACAGGGAGGGGACAGTAATTGCACTAATTCATTATTGTTAATTTTCAGTCAGAGAACTGTTCATAAAATACAAGGCTCCACCTTCTCTGACTCATAATGTCTCCAGAAGATTTACTTGTCACATTTCGAAACTAATCTTGGCCAATGTTCTGGGCCATCTTCCCAATGTTCTTGTATTCAGGCATTATTTGCCAGCATATGCCAGCAAAAATATGGATTTTTTTTATTATTATACAGATGTCTAACTACAGTCTGGTTTATTTCCTTCTAGCACCTCACTGCATTAATCAGAGCACTTTAGTTGTAACAGGTAGCAATATAATTTGTGATAGATTTCCACAAGCCAAAACTACCTTCTGCTAGTTGGTTCCTAATGTGTAAATTACCTGGCAATTATAAACGACCTGCATGATTGCACTAGCACTTGATTTACATTCAGTTATTACCGGAGACCTGCTAAGGGAGATTTGGTGTTCAACTGCTGTTGATAAAGATACCTTTTGAAAACTGCAAATGCTATTTTTATACCTTTTCTCTTTGCATTACTCAGCTACGGAAAATGAAGACAAGCACCTCATGGCCCACCAAGAAAACTGCCTTATAAAATATATAAGTCTGCAGGTTTTACTTTGTCAATCAGTTTTCCTAATATGGGGCAGTCAGTGCATTTCTTTTTATTACTTTTATGTAGGTGTGACACTTACACAGCACTGTATTCTTTGTTTCAAATACAGTCCTGTGAAACAAATCAACTATTTCATTATCACTTACTTTCACACTGTGTAACCCTTTTAAATCAAATTAACATATGGAACAAGAAATTGAAAGAGATTCTTTGAAATATGACATCAAATTACCATTTTGCCCCTCTTCTATGCTGAACAAAAATGCAACACAATAAAGTTCATTGCAGCATGCTTAAATGGCACTATCATTTGCAGATAATGTTACTATACATTATATTGTTATATTTTCTAGCTAAGTTGTTTCATTCTGGAGGAATACTTATTTTAATAAAAATATTCTTGACCCAAATTATTCCAAGAACATCAAAACCAATCAGTGATCCTCTGTCTACTCACTTTGGATCCAGCTGTTACAGCTTTAAGTCCTTACGTCCTTACTGCTTTAAGTTCATATTACGCTACCTCTTCAAATTGCTAAGCTGCCACAAWAACCTGGACACACAAATAATTTTCAGTGTTGAATTCCCAAACACCTAGAAGTCCAACCATGGTCAGAAATGTCTCAGTCTTAACATGAAATAATTTATCTGATTCCTAAAGCACATTAGCATGCACAAAACGTCACTGTCCTTTGCATAAATAGTCCAGTTCTCAGAATACTCATTTAGGACTGGAGACAGGTGGGATCACTTACCTCCACAGTCTGAAGGCACTTAGACCCCAAATTCTCCAATTTTACTTGAGGGCATCAAAACTGCATGGAAAGTATTCTCTGAATGTGCTCTCCCTTGTGATGGTGCAGATGGGAACAGCTTCCAAAACCGTTCTTTGCATAAAATAATTTATTAGAYCAGGAAACAAAAGCAAAAATTTAACTCTATAGCTTACAACTAGCTTGGGAAGAGAAAACACATGATTTTAACTAAGACTCTTCCAGGCTCCTTTCAAGCACATTAAGAGCACTAAATTAATGAAAGTGGAGCACCAATTAACTGAATTGAAAATAACAATACCTTTTCTGCCCGACATATTTTTATTCCTGATCTCTAAAGAGCTGTTTATTCATTCTATCATGTACTGATACAACTTTAGCAAACTAGCCACAACATTTCCTTCACAAAGCTCTCAGTATGYCATGAAATACTGCCTTTCCACAAAATTCTGAGCAAGTTCCAAGAGAAGACTTTGTCTTTTCATCACCATGTTGAACTTTAATCAATGTTAATGAAATTACCAAATACTCCTTATTTTTCTTTTGCATGAGACACCCATCTCTCATCCTTCAGGATGCTTTCCTCACTATCTGGTCAATAACTCTCTCTTGTGCAGACACTCTTGCTGGTTAGTATACAAATTTCAGCAAATAGCTGTAAGTAGTAGTAGATAGCAATTCATGGGGATAACTGTGGACCATGTCATGCAATTCTTAATTTGCAATATGATATGCATTCACCTTCTCTCTATTAAGTATCAATACATCCAAATTCTTTAACTGAAAGGACAAATTAACTTTTTTCAGAAGCCAGAATTCAGAGGCCACTTTGCTATCTGCGAATTATTGTGACCTGCTGGATTCCACTCAACTAATATCAGAGACGAAAGACTCTAAGTGGTCAAGTACTTGTCTAACAGCCAAAGATTTATCAAAGGATAGAAGATTAATTAAACACAGAAAGTCAGAGTGCTTCAATTACAACAGAGCTATAAAACATTACTTGATTATTATGTGCTTTATGGTCATATATCACCATTTTTCATACCTTTTTTCTGATTATAAATTTTATGCCCTCTTTGTTCCTTTAATTCAAACTTCAACCAAAAGGGAAAATGTGAGGAAAYAGCATTTTTTCCAAATTCTCTAAAGGATATCATGATATCCAAATCCTTTAAAGAACRGATGCCACCTTTCATGTTTTCCTCTCAGAATAGGAAACAGAACAAAAACAATAGAAATGAATGTTAAGATGAATTCCAGAAAAAAGTATTTTGATATATGGACCTTATATATCATGACAAGAAAGTAAACAGCACAGGCTAGCTGTTCTGATGACAGCAACACAAGTTGTACTGTCTAACAAGACAACACAGCTATAATCACAACTGGTAGAGATCAGAATCCTTGATTTCACTGTATTCTTTTATCTAGAATAACATCCTGAAAATTGAGGTTCCACATAATTGTTTTTATAACAGAACAGTATGTGCCTAAAAGCATTGCTCTGTAACRGTAGTCCTTAAACAACCTGAAACCTCAAAAATTCAATCTCATATGTTGTGTTAAAAATTCCTRGTAATATCTGCATAAAAATTCAAAATACACTTTGTACTTCAACTCTCCCATTCCCTCATCATCTCCACATCAAGGTATTTTTCCTCTCAGAAACTCTGTTACAACATTCATTGGCCAATTTGGTTCATTATTGACCTTAAACTGCTGATCTCCAAATGTAAAAAGAACAGAAACAAAACTTTGGGTAATTAAGTCCTGGTCCATGGATATACTCCTTGATATAAAGCTGCTGCTGCACTCAGCTCTTCTTTATCATTTTAGAGTTCAAGAAGTTATAATTTCTACATTTTTCCCCACCTGCATTTTGAAAGATTATATACACATATATCGCTACCCCAGTCTAATGCAAACTGTAATTGTTAATGCTGACTGATACCCTACATCGGGACCAAACTCTTGAGTCCCACCAATATGAAAAACATGGTGTTAACACTAAACTGGGAGTATTTGTATGTACCTACATTAGCCACAGAAATTAAGTTCTAGTGGCAAAGAATAGATTAGTGTTTTGCAAGAATAAGCTGCCAAGTGTCTGAATAGAACATTAAAAGACAGGTTTACTTACCTCCTTAACTCACTGGATTTACACATGCAGAAATTAGAACAATAGTTTCTCTACCCTCACAGTAAACACACTGACTGAATAATAGAGTAAAACAGACAGATACAAACAAACATTCCACCTTACTACCATTTCTTGTGTCACATCATCCTTCCAGCAGCTTATGGCAAAAGTAGTAAAAAGGTACTTCCATTCAAGGATGCTCCCATGTGCTAATTAATATTTTTCTAATTAAAGCAATAATAATTGAAGCAGAACTGAACAAACAACACTGTTCGACAAAAAGCCTGGCTCGCACTATGTCATGCATTCAGTACTCCCGTATCTCAAGGATGTCCACAAGCATAAGAGAAATGCGCTTGTAAGTAGACTAGCACCATTCACAGGAAGTATTTACCCTGGATAGAAGTGGGATTAAGAGAGATTATGTTGAAGCCAGGTGTATGCTCCTGTGATGTGCAGCTGAAAATTCAGAAACGCTACCAGCTGAAAAAGTTCATTTTCTACCAATAGGCTCAGATTCAAAGAACTATTGCTCTCAGTTCCACAGACTCGGCATGTCTGAAACCCTAGAACTGCCAACTGAAAATAGTAAACACAAGGACATACAGGAATCTCAGGACAGTGGAATCTGAGATGCACACAGACTCAACAAGATAYATTTATCACCATCTTTCCTATCTTTTCTGTAAGTTCCAAAATAAATAACTAAACAGATAGTTTTGGTCTTATCATTTAATGTAATTGCCTACACATAATTTTTTTGATTGGGTAATTTGTGGTCTTCATCGACATTCTTCTTGAACGTTCCAGCTCGTCTACCTTTAAGTATAATAGTAAAATATAAACTTAAGTGCTTCAATGGCCAAATTCCTTTAAAAATTCTTTTTAACAAAGCTCTATTTGAAAGTTCATGGAATGATGTATTTTTTCAGACTGAAGTGAGTAGCAAAGTTGGAGGAAACATGTAGCTTCAGGTTAAAAAAACGCATCTACAGCTACATTCCTCTGCTTCAGAAATAATACTGACGTTCACCCAAACCTTATTTTTCTGCTTCAGCTGTAAACTAGAGATGTAGAACATACTTTGATCCAATGATCATCCTCTTTAATAAATGAGCAGATCAAACATCAAGTTAGTACAAATCGTTCTACCATGAAGTTTTCAGTGTATGACATCACAGCTCCCTGTTACAGAAATAATGAATTTCATTTACAAGTAAGCTTTGTCAGATTGGTGTTAGCAAAGTTGCTGTGAGTCTTCTTATAGAAAAAGGTAGTTTCACAAGTTAATAGTAGTTTTTTACTGTATGAACTCAGACCCTTATCATTTACTTCAAACTTTTGAAGGGCAGCCAGTAGAAGGATTGGATCTTTACTTTTAGTTACATAAGGAATATTTTAAGGTAGCAAGGTTCAGGAAGTAGGCCACAATTTTTTCTTTCTTCTTCTCCTGAARTGTTCAGTATATTCAGTAGAGGAAGGATGTTTAAGGAACTATAATTTCATAACTTTATTCTTGGAACTCACATGCCTACCTATTACTACATATTCATTTATTCCATCAGGGAATAAGGAGGGAACTATTATATAAAAGCTTTTTTGTTTTTTTTCTTCATAACTACATTACTCTTTAAGTAAAAGACTAAGCCTTAATCCTCCTTTCCACTGACAATAATGTAARTCAAAAGAAGTGTGGAACACAGCACATACATATTTATTAAAAAAGTAGTCCAGTAAGTCATACGTATTCACAACAGAGACCTCCAACAGGTCTTCTATTCCCCAGCAGACATGATCTACACATTCAGTCCTAAGGATGTATTGAGAGATGGACAAGTACACCACACCATTACTGACTGCTTTCTTCCCAGCAGATTTTGTGCTATAATGGAAACAACTCTGACGACACGAAAAAAAAAAAAAAAGGTGGAAGAAAGGGAGGAAGTTTAGGGAAAAGAGACCATGGACAGACCATCCTGGAGAGAGTGTAAGCTATCCTAGTTTAGGCAAGGGAAGATTTTATTGCTGAGAGCACAATTTATGATTGCAGATATGACTAATAAATTAACAAACAGAAAATAAAACCAAAACCTAAGAAACTGCTTTCCAACATACTTGAATAGCTAGAATGTGAAGACATTGTAGAAAGTTATTAATTCCTCCCAGCTAGACCTTCATGCCTAATAAAAAATGTCCTTGGCATGATTAGGATAGACAATAATCCAAACTTTCCCAGAGTGGTTATAAATAGCTACTTACCAGAATACAGAATGGACTATATATATTTTCTTCATATCTGTTAATTATTGCACAGAATTTCTACTAATGTGTTTGGGAGTAGCATCATGGCATTGTAATTTACTTGAATATTTGCAGACAATATTCAGAGGATCTTGTCATGTTTCCCAACTAAACAACACATTTGTGTTTGACTGTCGTCATAGGCACTAGATGTTAAAAAATACCATTGAAATTATTTAATCGCTTATTCACAAAACACTTTAATTACAGTCTTGGGTATCAATTAATATGCTCGCCTTTTTCCATTACCTGCAGGCAACAATGAAGTATGTTTGATTCAATTTTTTTCTTTTCTCTGTTATCTCACTAGGGAATCCTGTTTCTCTTAATCAAAATAGCTAACATGAAACAATTACACACTACTGTCATTCTCTACATAGATACCATGTTTTCTCTCTTTTCACTGCAGTAGTTCTGTAATAYGATAAATGTTCTAGATTTTTAGCCTGCAGTGCACTTTCAGATTTCCAGAAGTACCTGTTAGTAGCTTCTGGTACTAACAACTCTACTACTGTAAGAAAACAAGCAATATTCTGCCACATGCACCTGAGGCAGATATTTACCTGGTGACTTACATGGTGTCAAATGAACCGGTCCCACTGAAGATTTGGCTCATTCATCTCAGGCAACAAACCACAGATCGTAGTATGATGCTCACAGAACATCTTCAACAACATGCATCTTTTAGATATTTGGGGACCAGGTCTCCTAGACTACACAAACTTAGGCAAACATTGGCTTATATGGCTATGCATATGATACCCAGACTATATTCAGGTGAGTCATTCCCGCTATAAAGTATCAGTCAACACTCTCCCGGCAGCCTAAGGTTCTGGCACGAAGGCACAAGAGGTGTGACAGATTGCCCTGATTAACTGGAACTGCCTATATCAATTTAAAGATTTACTATTTTAAAAAAGTTTTCTAGCTAATGGCTAAAATGGGAAAGAGACACTTTCCTATCATACATCAATATTTTGAAGGAATATGTGTTCTCTATTTTAATTTGGCAACTAGAATTAATAAAAGCTTTTTCAAAGCAATGTTCTTATTTTSAAATACTTTTTGAATGACAGAAACTTTTTTTTAAAAAGACTTCTCTCACCATTTTTCATGTTGAAGTTCTAGTTTTTAATTAAATATCTTTACAATCACTTAAAAAAAACACAAGCTTTTTATAAAGCTAAAATAACTTCATTTTTTTAAAAAAAAAAACAAAAGCCTTGCCTGAAATGTTTTAAAATGTATAACTTTTCCATAATTTCAGTAAAAGTTAGAAATAAACATGACCTCCCTAACTGATGAAAACTGTGTTCATTACTGAGGTAAACAGTCAACGCTTTCTTGAAGGAGAGAGGGAAGTTAGCTGCCATTTAATAAACCTGCTTGCAAATGCAGCACATGAAACACTCATTTGGCCAGCTACGAGTTAAAAATAATAACCTTCCATTCCAAGTTTTAAAACTGTGAAAACAGTAGAATTTTGCATTTCAAGCATGGGCACAGCTCGGCATAYCCAAAAAAGCCTTCTCTCAATCACTGCATAAAGCCATAGCTCCTGACCAAAACTGTCACTTCATTTGCTTCTGTTTCAGTATTATAATTGTTAGCATCAGAATTCAGGCATCTCTCTTTTAGGTCTAAAAATCCCCTTAAGCTCTCGACTGAAATTTTTCCATCATACAAAACCAGCAATTTTGCCAATTATTGCTATAAACAAGCAAAAGTAGAGCTTTCACTATTTGAGATGCTACCGAAAAAATTAATATAGGGAAGTGCCTCAGAAATAGGATTATGGATTCAATTTTCAGGGTTAATTTTTTTTATTAAGCATTTAACTGGTTATAAATGCTGAATAATCAAGCAAAGASATAAAGGGATTAAATCTATTTTTTCTTTGCTCGTTTCCCGAGTGTAATTTCTTTCAAAATGCGTGCGTACACAGTCAAATTCCCCAGAACCTGTTTATTTTTTAATTTGTAAGAGTCACAAAACACTATAATAGAAAGCTGGAAAACACGAAAGACTGGGGAAAATAAAATGTCACTGTAAGACTAGATGACTTTAGTATCTTTGCTGTCCTCGTTGCGTGATTCAGAGACCAAATGAAAACACAATTTCAGTATTCCAATTTCAATGCACCCGTTCTTTCCAAGCGCAACCATTTGGCTTGTCACTTTGGTAAAATACTTTTCCTTTCATGTGCTTGCGGGTAATTCCAGTGCTTTTTGGTATCAATGCTCCACTACTCCTGTGTGGCTCCTAGTAGCACTTAAAACACGCAGTTCCTAGAGTGTGTTTCAAATGTGTATCCTGGCTGGGAGGTCAATTAAAGCATGGTTCGATTTGGCGGTCCCCTTGGAAARGTCAAGGTCCTGATCTAATCTACACCGAAACAAAGCTAACCTTTTGCACTCAAACAAAATAGACACACTACAAGCGCCGAAGCGTAACACACAGCGAAGCGCTGCAGTACGTAACTCAGCTTACTCGCCCACAGCAGAGACAAACTTAGGAGGGAAAATACGGTCAAACTAAGAGAACTACCGAGTAGGACACCAATTAGCAGGAGAGGAATATAACCTCATACTGTAATTAAAGGTAGACATTTTATAGGCAACAAAAGACAAGCTCCAGTAACAACAGCACTGACRTGATTTCTCTTTTAAAATCAGAGCATGCTTATTGACCTGAAACAGGCCTTTTCTGTAATAAAATCATGATAGCATTTCCCATCCTTTTATTATAAGTTTTGTAGGACTGCAACAAATGAAGTATAAAAATTGTGGTTACCACTTAACCTAGTCTAGTTGGGAAAGGCTACTAGAAGTCCTGTCCCTGTCCTAGTCTATGGAAAAGACAGTCGTAATTACAGTCCTYGTGAATGCGAATATTTCAGCCACCCAAGTTCTCTTAGCCTGAGCTACTCATAGTCAGCACAAAGTGCGATCACCTCCTTCCCAGGAAAATTGGATTAGAATATGCTCAGAAGGCCTAAATAAAAGACAGAAGATTAGGTATTATGCAGATAAAATAYGTTAAGCCTCTGTGATGTAAAATATCTAGAAGGCAGAGTGTATCAGAACAGCTGTTTATGTAAGGAGATGCTTGTGGGAGAGAAATCATGTGAATATCCCAGCTCTCCCTCTTTACAACAGACAACACTATGCCCCCAGGGCCCATCTCTCACTGCGGTATTTTCTCCTAGAGCAACTAATCGGCCCCCTGCAATTAACTGGAAGGAAGAGGGAGCACAGCTGGATTTTCTTCCCTTCTCACGTTTGTATATGAAACTTCACAATGTAAGGAGAGTAGAAAGCAAGATTAGCTTACAGTTGTAGAAAAAAGATCAGGGGGCATTTCTGGTTAAAAACTGCTGCAGCCACTCTCCCAGCTCYGTCACTAGACAAGTCAGCACAAAGAGCACTGCCGCAGCTTGGGGCTCGAGGAGGGGCAAGGAAGMTCTCCCCATTCCACCTCTGAGACGATCAGGCAGTAGTGAGAATCGAGTCTTCCACTTAAAGAATAAAAATATAACGTTTTCTCACCACTTCTAATCATTTCTACACTGCACTCCAAGCTAATCTCCTGCTCTTTAAGTGCCCCAGCTCATGCAACTTTGACTTCATATTTACATTAGCTTTTCAATCCAGGTTTTACAGTGCACTTTTCCGAGGGCTATGATCTGCCCATGTTCTTTGGCAGTACAAAGAAAACATGATGCGAAAGAGAAGCAGAGAATAAAAAGCTGCATGTCTTTTACAGACCCTTACTGGAATCTGCAAGTAGGCATTGGGATATYAGTAACATCCCCTGCAGCCTAAAATAAATGCATTATGATGCCTATTATTTATTTAGCTCTTCAATATAGTCAAGCATTCACCTGCTAATCCATTAGGGTGCTTCTTTACAGAGGCTGCACCAGCAGTGAGTCAGGCCTCCATGGCAACAACGTTGTATATTTGGCAACTAAAAAATCTGGTATATTAAGGGTAATTTCCTATCCTCTTTTACTCTCAGGCACTTTAAACAACATAGAAAGGAAATAAAGAGAAATGTAATAAACAGCTCAAGATAATTTTTATAATGAAAGTGATACAAACCAGAAGCATCACAAAAAAGCTGCATTTTTAAGAGTTGTTCATTTCAATAAATTAATGACAGGACTCAGCTGTCAAATTAACTTTTTCTGGTTTATCACTAGTTTATTAAACATGCATTTGCAATGTATTGTAAACTGCCACCTTTGCTAAAATAACTAGTGTCTAGAAAATCCACTATATGTTATTTAATTAGGGTAGCCCAATGAAAATAAACGCGCTTTCCTTGCATAGGTTTTTTGCAATGCCTTTGCAAATTCATCTGTAGCTGCCACAAGAAAGAAAAATATTTTCTTATCAGCTACTGAACATCTGTCCTCTTTTCTTCTATTTTAGTTCTGAGCTTCTTGTGAGACAGCCTATCAATTAAGCTAGCAAACGCAAGTGAAAAATCTTTTTTGAGGACTATCACTTTTGCARCTGAGCAAGAAGTGACCCAGTCAGGTTTCAGCACTTCATGTTCCATTTCGCAAGACACACTCGGACATAAAAATAAAAGATATGTACAATCTAGATTGTATATATCCATCTGTTCAAAATGGCAGTAATAGTAACACCTGTGAAGAGGATTGAGATTTATCCATACTCCTTTGCAGGCAAAATTTATTGAGGTAAAATTCTGTGTCTTGGCTAATGAAGCAGTTAGACAAGATGCTTTTTCTTATCTTGAACTCCTGGGTAAATTTTACATTAAAATTTTTACATTGTATTCAGTATCTTTCAGTTCCAGAAAAGATTTTCCATACAACTGTGAATGAACCCTACAAGGGCTGAAGTTGTGTCCATGTGATGAAAACAGGAAGAAACATACCCTCTGCATGTTTATACGTAAAATAAGTTAGAGACCAAAAAAAGAATACGAGCAACAATTTACTAAAAGCATAAAAATTTACAATAACCCCTTTTCTTACCCGAAACAAATTAAGAGTGGGAAATCCGATAAAAAATTTAGATGGTCATTAAACAGAAAAGCCTGTGCACAAGTAACAACTAAATAAACTATAACCATTCAAAATGAAGGGAGAAAACTAGGGTGAGATGTTACAGAAATCCTCAAAATCATAAGCATGAAAAACAGGAAGTGAATTTTCAGCTTACTCAGGACAAAAACAAAGAACATCAAATTAAACCTAGCTTTTAAAATCTCTGCTGTGCTTATTAAAAGCTTACAAAAGCTCAAAAAGTGGCTGAACTCACAGAAGAAAAGTCCAGCCAAGGGTAACACACATAAGATGACTTCTGGCCCAGGAATTCCCTGAGCCACAATTTACTGTGTGCTCAGGGAAAAGCAGTTATTTCCTATGTTTGTTAATATTTCATTTTTTAAAGCCTTAAGTTTTCACTGCTTTTGTCTACATCTTTCTGATTCAAAATTTTCAAAATAATGTGATCAAAACATACAAAGAATTCTAGATGCTTTGTCTAGGGTTTACTACTGAGTTAAATAGTATCATTACAGTACCTGCAGGGTTATTTTCTCTAACATTCATCGTATATATTCTTGCATTTCTAGTTCAACTGAATATAGTTTTGACTCTTTGGAAAGACTCTGCTGAGCAGTTTGTAATGGCACACCAACCATTTTTCTGAAAGAGTTAATTTAGGGTTAACATATTTTAAATTACCATTATCTAACATTCAGTATTTTTCAATGGTAAACAAAGAATAACTAAGTGTTTTTGTACTAGCTATTTATTTTTTTGTCATCTAACAAGCAAGCTCCTCACTGAACTTTCAGCTTCAATCTCTACTAAACTTAGCAACTAACTACTGGTTGAACACTTTACTTCCTGGCATCCTTCCTCCTTTCCTAGATTAATATTTTAATTGCTATTTTTATTAAAGAATATATTTGATTTTGCATAGTATTTTCATAAGCAAGTGGTAATCCAAAATCCTCATTAACTACAGTTTACTTAATATTCCCATTCATAAATGATAACAAAACAAAGATGAATGCTTTTTGAAAAGTATTGGGAAAATGTTACCGTTSTTGTGCTGGCACTGATGAGATCACACCTAGAATAGCAAGTACAAGGACAGTCATACAGGAAAGATTAATTGAAACTGGAATGGGGGTAGAAAGGTTAGCAGAATCATTAGAGCTTAGCTTCCAAAAGAGGCTTAAAAAGTTCAACTGGTTTAGATTGTGGAAAAATGAAGGCTGAGATGGGATATCTGCTATCTACACTTTTGCAGTGATTATTTTACTAGGGATGGGAAAATTTAAGAAAAACCACTTTGCACAAAATAATTGGCTGTAAAATATCCACAAAGCAAATTTAGGCTGGACATAGAAGATTCTTTATCATTAGAATAACCAAAAAAAAAAAAAAAAAAAAAAAAAATGAGAATAATTTAAAGAATAATGTCAAAGTTATAACTGCATGGGACTAGACTCAATGCTGGAGAAATTCCCCTGCGGACATACTTTAGCTCAGAAAGAGTATTCACTAGTTCTCACTAGAATAACTAATTTTCACCAAAACAGTTGCTTAATGGGAAACTGATTTTAACCGAACACCCATTTTTCTTAAAACGGTCTTCCACTGAAAACATGTTTTTTTAAAAATTTTAGAGCAAGAGTATCAACAAAATTTCTGTTTTAAAATTGGCCAAAATCTTAAAGAATGTACTGCTTAGTAATACTTTCAATAAAAAACTCCAACCTTCAGTTTGGAAATTCCTTTCAAGTGTAAAATGCCAGTATCACTTAATTGCCAYATGCTCCCAAATAACTCTATAAAGCATGCAATCTCAGACATACTACAGACTATATCATGATATTTTAAGACAACTTATTAAAGATTTTGTAGGATATAAAGCAGAAAACATAGTATAAGCAAAAAAGTCATAGCAATTAACAGACATATAAAAAACCTGAAACATTACAATAGCCATTTCAGCTATAAATATTTGTTTTTCAATTAAAAGCTTTAGGTACACTTTTTAGTTAATTTGGACAAAAGAGGTCAGATTTCAGAATGAAGAACTCATTTTTCTAGCACCAGACATTTTAATAAGAACATTCTTTGGGAACATGACACACAACTAGAAGCTGTATCTAAAATGTAAATCTAGGACTAAATTAAACCTCAGATTAATAATTATTTTTTCTACAATTTATTACTTCCTGTAAATAATCCCTTAGTATCAGTATTCCTTATTTTAAGCCAGTTTAATTTTCCTCTTTATCTTGACAGGAACAAAAAAAAAAATCAACACATCATTTGTATAACCCTTGACTCCAGTATCTCTGTAATGTTTTCAAAACCTCTCAAGAACTTTATCATTACTGAAAGGATTTTGGCTTTTCCAATTTCGCATTTCTCTTTGCTCATATAAAGGCTGTTTCTATTTATGATTACTTTTTCTTTTCCAAATACATCTTTGAACTTTTCATCTTGCCTGACCTTTTTTTTAATGGTTTTACTTATACTGAACACTGCAACAGAACTGAGCTTCAAAACCATGTTTGTGATTATTCATTCCAATGAAAATTTTGAGTTTAAATACTTCAGCTGGGATTACGCCCAACAGAAAACATCTCTTTAGGGAATGAACATCCCTAAATGTCCTAGTAAATCATTTTAAAGATTTGAATACAGAGAATTTATGCAAAATTTTTGGATGATTTCCAAACATCAATATTCATTTTTCACAAGTATGTTATTATAATAACACATTTAAGCTACTCATATACCATAAAAATGTATCTTAGAATACAGGTAAATATCTAAAATCTACACTCTCTCTATTTGCTGACTTCTGATGCAGGATTTACTATTTACATTTGATTGAGCTGGGTGAAATAACGAATAAACAATTGAAAAACAAACCCCCAAACCTCTGCCTTATTATTAGAACTCTAATTCATACAACATATAAARCCAGAACTGATCAAGTGAGAAACACACCTAACCGGGGACAGCAGGGCAACCTTAGAACCTCCAAAGTGAGGTTCCAAACCAAACCATGCCCGGTGGCCTGTATGTCATGGTACGCGTGCCCCTTCAACCACGCAAAATACCAAAATTACAGTCTCTGACACATAACGAACCCCAGTTAATTTCATCCGTAACTGATATAAGATTGCCACAAGTTTGCAATATACGATAAGCAAAAAAGCTGAAGAAAAATGTGTTTTCCTCTTCCCTAAGGGAAGGCAACCCAGGAGGGCTGCAGGACAACAGGCAGTACCCTGGATCACTCTTTCTGTTTTCATCACGTGTCTTCCAATGATAAAAACATGTTTTCATCTTATTTACGCATATGCAACAGTGAAATTTGCTCCACTGATTTGCACTGACTAGTTACGATATAGAGTCAGAAGCAGGACATGAAGATTTGTATGTTTGTGTATTATCTCTTCTTTATGCTGAACACACTACTTACTGTTATCAATCAAATGCAATGGTGCCACTGGTTTTCACTGAGACTTACAATAGAGGAAAAAAAAATTACCATTCAGGTAAGGTGTTATTTTTAAATTACTAAGTTATTACACAAATTTTTTTAAATATAAGTTATTGATCATGCAACTGGAAGTATTTTTACTCATTTTGCAGGCATGACAGCTTCTTATACAGAGATTACCCAATATGTTGATAATTAGCAATTTAGCTGGAACACGATGCCTCCTTTTAACTACCGTTAAACTACTGCAGTTAATCATTTTTAAAAATACAGTATCTTGTTGAGTACCTGCTACCTTTTATAGTTAACAAGAACCTTGACAATTTCAGCTTGGAATTGATTAAACTGAACCTATATTTCAGTGTGCTATCCATACAATAGAACAATGCATGGAACAATGATAAAATTATTAAATTTATTAAAAATCATATATTTTGTTGACTACTTTAAAATATTGCCGAGTTAACTGGTTAAAAATACTGCACTTACACATCCTAATGCCTGTCTGACAAAAAACATCAGAAAGCACATTTATAGAGCCTTAAGTTATTTCTAAAACGGATTAAAAGTTAGGAAAATACTTTAAAATTCTCTTACAAAAAGCCAGGGTATCCCGTTTCTGAAGATGAATGATCCCACTTACTTTAAAACACTCTTTGAGGCCACTGGTAAAAGGCAACAAAACAACCCAGGTAAATATTCACATGACAATAAAAGGCATAAATAAAACATAAGTACGCAAATTAATTGCGCAATTAAGAGCAAGAGGCACAAAAGATAACACAGTAACGTGGAACAATACGAAAACTTGGTTATGTGACAGTAAGTTCACTGCCTATGCACTTTTAGCCAAGAAAGATTACTGTATTATGTCTCCAGCTGAGGGATAAATAAGTTAGATTGTAAAATAAATAGGTCACCTGCAGTCTCAGCTTCACGCCTAGTCTGACAACACTACTTTGCTGCTTCCCCCTTCCCCTCTGCAGCCGCGTGTCTCCAGCTCATCCCTCTTAGCTTTTCATCACATCTAAATCACATCAAAAGTTCTAATTATTATTTTCCAGTGAAAGCGCTTCCAATGAGAGTACATGACTCCAGTTAAGCCTTTGAACATAAAGCCTTTTCCACCTTTGTATGGTACCTCAGCTGTCTGCATAATTCATGAAGACAGATGAAAGTCTACTTCCCATGTAAATATATCAGGCAGAAAAATAACTGCTTTGAAATGAAACCAAGAGTGAGATTCAGATCAGACATCAGGAGTTAAAGCAGAAAGCCAAATTCTTAGGAAGCGTTACAGTGCTTAGATATTGCAGCGGGTCTGCATAAATTATGGGCCAAATCCAGCCCTATACAAAAACCTAAATTTGACTCTCTGCCAGGCATACTGCGCCATGCCAACGAATCCAGTGCACTGTAAAAGCTACATAATGCTGAGACACCCCCGCATCAAGCTATGTGAGGCATTTCAATTACTTTCAAAACACGCATAATCATTCGAATCCACCTCGGCGAAGCTGGAGGCTGAACTTTCGCATTGCTGGAAGGGAATCCCGGACTCGCATTCTCRCTACTCATCACGATGTCCTCGTCTCTCATTTCTAACGCGTCTAGGCACAGCACAAAGACTGCGGAGAACAGTGGGATCTGCCAAAACAGAACGGTTAATTCTGCCTCCTACTCTTTCATTTAATTGAATTTTCAGCACCTGTGAACGTGCTGACAAATCTCCTCCTGCTCCAGTTATTTTTGGAACATACCACAGTGAACCYGAAGTCAGAAGCAGCACTCTTCTTGACATGTGCTTGAAAAGCATTTCATATTCTTTAGACATCTGACAGGAACACTTGTTTAAAAGCATGTAGTTTAATTTSTTTAATTATGACTGTATCAAAGGTTGACAAGGCAAAACTTTGGAGATTGTATCAATCAGCAATAATGAAACTCAGAGCATTTAAAAGAAGATTTTTTTCTCTTTGCAAAATTCACACAGTGCTCACAGAACTGTTCAGCAACAGCAAATATATACTAGGCCCTCAGGGACTCATCCAATTTTTAATTTTGGATCTGGAGGAGGCAGAAATGGAAATCTTTCTAACGAATCTCTGTCAGATTTTACACTTACTTCTATACGCATCTAAATAAAAGTCWGGGGATTCTGTTAAAACTAATAAAAAATAGTAGTTCTTCACACAATCAGCAATTAACCATCAGAACTCCACCAGCAAAACTGGACGACGTTAAAAGTTAACGTGCAGTGGATATTAAAAGGCATGCCACTGGAAAAAGTAATGAAAAAATATTTATCAAGGCCAGTAAATATCCTATAATATCCTATACGGATCAGGAAGATCTGTGGCTACAAATCATTTTGGATTTGAGGACCAATTTCCAGAAATACTGATACTTACATTATTCCACGGATAATTGCTGCTGTTGTAGAAGATATGATAATGGGCTGAACGTTTTGATTTGGCTTTGGTAACCATTTTCACGTCTGTCCTGCTTAAGTGAAGAGAAATGTAAAGTTCTCAAGTTTTGAGATTAAGTATTGTCTCAGGAAGCGCAGGTATTAAGTATTAGCTCAGGAAGTGTGGGTTAGACGAGTGGACAGCGAGGTGGATTGAGAACTGGCTGAAAGGCAGAGCTCAGAGGGTCGTCATCAGTGGCGTGGAGCCCAGTTGGAGGCTGTGGCTAATGGCATCCCCCAGGGCTCAGTACTGGGTCCCATCCTGTCCAACTTCTTCATCAATGACCTTAATGAGAGGATGGAGTGCCTCCTCAGCAAGTTTGTGGATGATACCAAGCTGGGAGGAGTGGCTGAGACACCCGAGGGCTGCGCTGCCATTCAGAGAGACCTGGACAGGCTGGAGAGCTGGGCAGAGAGGAACCTCAGGAGGTTCAGCAAGGGCAAGTGCAGGGTCCTGCACCTAGGGAAAAATAACCCCAGGCACCAGTACAAGCTGGGGGCTGACCTGCTGGAGAGCAGCTCTGCAGAGAAAGACCTGGGAGTGCTGGTGGATGACAGATTGACCATGAGCCAGCAAGGTGCCCTTGTGGCCAAGAAGGCCAATGGTCTCCTGGGGTGCATTGGGAAGACTGTTGCCAGTAGGTGGAGGGAGGTGATCCTGCCCCTCTCCTCAGCCCTGGGGAGGCCTCATCTCGAGGACTGTACCCAATTCTGAGCTTCCCAGTACAAGAGACACAGGGAGCTGCTGGAGAGAGTCCAACGTAGGGCTACAAAGATGACCAGAGGGCTGGAGCACCTGCCCTGTAAGGAACGGCTGCGAGAGCTGGGCCTCTTCAGCCTGGGGAAGAGCAGACTGAGGGGGGGATCTTATCAGTGTGTACCAGTACCTGAAGGGAGGGTGTCAAGGGGACGGGGACAAACTCTTTTCAGTTGTCCCATGTGACAGGACAAGAGGCAATGGGCAGAAATTGAAACACAGGARGTTCCRCCTRACCGTGAGGGGGAATTTCTTCCCTGTGAGAGTGACGGAGCACAGGCACAGGTTGCCCAGAGAGGTGGTGGAGTCTCCTTCTCTGGAGATCTTCAAGGCCCGCCTGGATGCAACCCTGTCTACTATGCTCTAGGTGACCCTGCTCGAGCAGGGAGTTTGGACTAGATGATCTCCAGAGGTCCCTTCCAACCTTACCGATTCTATGATTGTCCTTACGTTGTTTTGATTAAAGCAACAAAACAAAAAACTTCAAGAGTGGCATAATATTTAGATACTAGAAGCACAATGATTAATATCAAGCTCAGCCACATAATAGCATCTTTAACAGCAAAAATGTTTAACAGCAAAAATGTAGTTTATGGCTTACATAATAACCTCATATAAAGACACTGAATTTGCAGCTATATTAAAAGTAAAATTACTTTGAATTACAATCATTTTTGCATGTTAGGTAATATCTTAAGTGCTCACATAAAAGATTTTTTTTTAATTGTAAAATATTAGAATCAGAARATTAGTATTGAAATTGCTGTGTCTAATAATTCTTTGAAATTAAAGTATCAGCTTCAGTGAATAGTTTTCTGACTTGTACTTTTACAACAATGCATCTGAAAAAAAATACACTCAAAAATAGCGATAAACCTAACCTTAACAAGAAAAGAGCTAGCCATCTGTTCTCTGACTCTTCCCCCTTTCCTCCACCTTGATGGTCCCTAAATACTGTCCAGGACCGAGTATGCTTATCTTACAAAATTTGAGAAGACCACAGCTCATGGTAGTATAGCTCTAAGGGATTGATTTTCTTTGTTACTGTACTCTCTTGTCAGTCCAGGGACTGAGATAAAAGGAAAAGTGATACAGAATCAAAAATATGCTAAAATTCCATCAGGCAGGACCAAATAAATCTAGCTTTTCTCATCCCTCAATTCCTATATTATACATATTTTATAGACACACCATCTATAAACCATAGTTAAACAATGCACTTACCAACTGAAAASTCCTTAATACTGCCAAAATACACACATGGGGTTAAAACTCTCATCTTAACGCACTGACTGTTGCTATGATTTCCATGTGATTATTCCTCCTCATAGCCAAGAGGACAACTCAGAGAAGAAAGAAGACATTAACTATGACAAATAAAGGTGCCAGAGTTGGGTCCACACTCAGAAGCAGCTATGAATCTTGAATATTAATCTCTGAACCTTCTGCAGCTGATTTCTGTACACACTGGCTTTGCCTAAATCTATTTTAATTTGGAAATTAGACATGATTTGGCTAAATCAGAACAAATATTTTTCAAATGTGTAGTGTTTAAGTTTTGATTACAAATGAGGCTCATTTCAAAAATAAATTCCTCTCGAAACAGCAAATCTGCAATATTATGTGAGATGAAGTATACTTATAATTTATATATAGATGACAAGTTCAGACATAAATCAGTCGAAAGTTGCACTGAAAATTGCTCTCTGTGAAAACAGTTGAATCTTTGTAACAGACATCGAGGCTGAATGTTATTGAGACCTTGAGATTTGAAAGATCAAATTCTGCAATACTTCTCTCCAAACTGAAAAGTTCTTTAGGACTGGGAAAGACRTATGTTCACCTGTGAATGTATGACACTATGAAAAGTGGAAGAAAAYAGTAAGGACACTACAGTGTATATATTCTGAATGTGATTTTCAAGTTTGAAAAGTATGTAAAGATTTTAGAATTAATTATTTAAAACAACAGGAATGTAGAATCATTTTGAAAACTTAAACCTTAAAATAGTATCTGCTTTTTAAAATTACATTCACATATCTTTTCCAAGCTAAAAGAAACCCTCCTTCATCACTCAATTTTCCTTTATTGAAAAATAAATAAATCTGTTACATGACAAAGCAAAAGCCATTTTGTCTTCAAAAAGTGAACCTTACAGAATGCAATAGAGAAATGCAATTTTCCAAGAAGAAAAAAAAAAACAGCTTTGTGACTGTATAACATTAATCACCACAAGGTCTGGGTAGCACAATTTTTTTAATTATAAAACAGTTTTACCTACTGTTTTTTCATGAATGTAACTATTCAGGCCACCAAAAGCCAGAGCCTATGTCTGGAAGGCTGCTATAGAACAGTAACAGACCTTCTTGTGCAGGCATGTTGTCCATACACACACTGCTGAGTCGAGTTTTTTCTAAATTCGATTTTGAAGATAATATACAGGTTAAATGCATGAGAATACTTTCTATCTTCATTCTCAGCTTTCTACATAATACATTTTAAAAAAATAGTATTTCCCAGTCTGAGATTTCATTTCATATTGGGGTAGGAGGAGAATAGAGTGTATACGTGAAAGTATGTAAATATTGGTCTTTTCTCAAAATATTTATAACTGAACTATTATAGAAATAAAAATGGAAACTATATWGCTCTTCTGTGTTTCTGTAAAGAACAATCATCACCATTACGTAGCCCCCAGGCCAGTTTCAGATGGTCCACAAGCCTACTGGAAAACACTTASCCAGGAACATTTGAAGTAGTGGTACTTTCTGTGAGCTGCCATCAGTCTAAGGCAATCAAATGGTTCCTGAAATGCTTCCAGATCACATAAACTCTACAGTGCTTTTGTGTAGCATAAGTTAACATTTCTTGATTTTCTCATCTGACGTCTTTTATTTATGAAACTTATCTACTTTGGGGAACATGTGATTAGATGGAAAGGAAGAGAAAAACATATAGCAAAAAGTGACATCAGAGTTTTTGCCGTTTCCAACCTCATTACAAAGTATGGCACAGTTTCGAAAGGGAAGTCTAAGCGGTAAACCYGAGATTACGATAGCGTGCATAACTCCTAAAGCAAGACGTTAACTCGTTTTGAGTAGGAACGCTTACACAGCATTCTCCTTGCGTTAGTTAATGATGACTTACAATTTTGTGGCATTACGTCTGTCATTTGGTAAGTAAGCTATTRTAGTTATTTGGAAAAAAATGTGCATCAAATCAGATAGCAGACTGCCTTCAGGGAGAAGCAGAAGCTACTAAGCTGTTTTGGAGAACAGTCTTCCTGCATTCTGCACAATACGGAATAAAAACAAATAAATTTTAYGTATTATTTTAAATAGAGCTGCAATGGGAGGCTATCTAATGGAATTTATTCCATTTGCCTCAACTTTTAAACCACATCTGATACAAAATACATGGAAACGCTCAAATTGGCCTCTCTTAATTAAATAATGGTGGGAAATAATGAATATATTCACTTCTTTTTTAAGAAGCCCTAATGGATTTAGAAATTAAATATAATTTACCTGAGAGAGGCATGCTGCAATTCTGCAAGCTGACCAGAATGCTTTTCAATTTATTTCTCTGGGGAAGGCAATCTATAGTAAACCAAAATACAAGCTCATGATCAGGAAAATGCAAATAACTAGGTTTCCAATCTCTCACTGCAGAACAAAAGCATACAAATGAGGTCATATTCAACTAACTGTACTGCTTAGAATGCAAAAATATACCAGTGAWCTTCGGGTCACTCACTGTGACCTAACAAAATGCAAAATTCTCAATTTTTCTTCCACCTTTTTAACTTTTTCGGTAAACAAACAGTTTGTCTGTAGTACACAATAAAAAAATGAAAAATACAGCAACAGAAAATCCAAACAACTGGCCCCTAGAAAAAAAAATCATAAAAATATGAGTAGAGCTCTAATTGATTAAAGCTTTTTGAAAACAAGAGGTTTTTTTTTTTCCTTTTGCTGTTTTTTTTAATTAGAAAGTACATTCTGGACACAAATGTACTTTTCTATGTAGACAACTTGATAATAATTTCTGAATGCATTGATATATAGTAGGTACAAACAGATTCCATTCTAACTGGCCTKTATGCAGTTAATTACATCCCAAAAATGAACTAAATAGATAGATAACCAGAGCATATTGCATTTTCTCATGTATGGAAATTGCTTCCAATTTTTTTTTTATCTGCAAGAAACCAATTGCTTTACTTTGCATTGAGAATAAATATACAAAAYGACTAAGCTAATTGCACATCTCGTGCATCTACGGAGCTGACAAACAGCATGTTTTCAATGACAGGCACCATCTGACCAAAGTAACATGATTAACGTGTTACTACCATCCCCGTTATTAAAGAAGTCTCTCTCTGCAAAAGATTCTTTTGAACACGGTGGTTAGTATTTTTAAAAATTACCACAYCTAACCTCTGCCTTACTCACTAATCCCCAAGAATTGTGGTGGCAGWCAGGTGGCAAACTTTGTGCCGGTCTAAATTCAAGGCACAGAGWATTCATGACAGGATGCAGTTACAGCCCAGCAACAGTTTTCCCCACTATGACCTTACACAACTGGAAACCATGGTATTTTCCCATTTCAGTGACAGGAGGGACACTGTGGAGCAGCAAAGAAGTGATGCTGCAGTGACTTAGAAGTGATGCTGCAGTGACTTAAGAGCGTAGCGTCCCACCTCGTTCCGCGCCCCACTCCCAAACCAAATATGAATATCTGAACAAGAAAAGAGAAATTAATAACATAACCTCCATTAATTATTACAAGTCATGGTAGTCTTTTGTTTCTAAAACACTGCTGAAGGTCTTGCACATCTGAATTAGAGCTAGCACTTCTTGATTTACTTCTGCTTCCTGACAAGCAGTATGTGAAAGCCTTTCATAAATATTAAAGAAAAAGCCTCATGTCTCTTGCATCATGAAAGCAACATTTTATCGTTACACTGTGGAGAATTCATTGACTTTTAATCACGTCTTCAGAGCCACAAGAAAAAAGTTTTCCAAGAAACGCATTTCCATTAACTGTGTTACACTCTATGTTCTCTATTTCCATGTTTAGAAAGAAAATATGATCAATATTCAGATCAAGCAGGGAAGAGTAAAGATCTTACAATTAAAGAATAGAAACTGGAAGCAAGACTACTATTCGTAGCTTCTGTCAGTGATGGTGCACATAGCAGCTTAGACTATGGTTCCTTAGACCAGATCTTCTAAAACAGTGAATTTATGCTGGATATCTTCATTTATTTGCACTATATTTTAACAAACTTGCATGCTTAAAAGGTGGGCACTTACAAAATATTTCAAAAAATTCATTAAGCTGAAAGTGTCAACACAGTGAATATTCAACTTTGCAGATGGTACAGCCCATCAATACTTCTCAATACATATGCCAAGTTGAACTATGAATGTGGCGTGATTAAAAAAAAAACATGGCAGAAAATGAATAATTTTTGTGAAAACATATGAATTCGTATTTGTACTGGATACAAATCCAAATGTAGTTGATGTCTGTATTTATACAGAATTCAGTTTTTCCTATTTGTTTTAGCGTTTTTATCCATTCTTTTCCTCACATCATCCTCTCCTCGCCCTGCATGATTAAACAAAAATAAGAAAAAAAGTTTTGACTCCCTTTCCTGTTCCTTTGTTATTTCAAACAATTCCTGATACCGTAGAACCTTGATCAGTAAAAGACTTCAGCAACAGCAGATTTTCTGATGTTATCTGAATTAGACCTTGTACCTAAAAATCAAACTTTGATTCATTACCAAGCTCTAAGAAGCATCACTTCAGGTATCCTAAGCATATAATTCAGAATAATTAGTTCATCTGAAAATCAAACAACTTTACTGAAATACCAAAATAATGGTTTAAAAGTAATTTTTAGGTTCACACTTTTGTGAAAACTCCACTTTTGACTACAGAACCTGATTTTCGGACATACTGAGCATCATTAGCCATTTAAAGTTACTACAAGGTAAGCACCTCTTAAAAATGACAAATATATCTTGAATTGACCAAGCACAAGTGGACATCTCCAAGGCTGTATTATCTCAGTTTTAAATAAAATGGCCTTAAAAAATACCAGCAAAGAAACTGCAGAAAAAGTGCATATTTAGTCTCCATAAAATATTAAAACCACCCCATATTACTATAGTTCAACAAGAATTTTACTTGATGTTTTGACAATTTAGAAATTATCTATGCAGTTATAAAATCAAAATTGATTAACTGAATTGCTCGTTTTTCTGCATTTTATTTTTATCAGCTGTTATTAACATTTCATAAGCATTAATATTTATAGATTACAAAGATTACAAGAAACAGTACACCGAAATAATATTACCCTCAGAAAATAAACATCAAACACTATTACATAAACTCAGGATTTCATAATAAAAAAAATATGTTGAATTATTTCAGTATCAGGAAATACTGTAGTCTAATTCACCCAGAAGAGAATATACCTAAATCTGAACAGATAAAATTATGTTTCCTCACTATGCACAAAGTCTGAATATATGGTTTTAACGCAACACTCCCAGATTATCAACAGAGCATTTCGAGCCCCCTCTGAAGAATCTGTAATGTCTTTGTGATTTCCACCTACAGTGGTTTTGGAAACCAATAATCTTCTACGGCGGAACCTCATGTGTGCTGCAGATTTTAACAATCCCTGCTTGAGCTTCTGTGCCATAGCACATCTCCATTAGGTAACAGGGAAAACTACAGAGAACTTAACTGCAAGGAGGACTCAAACTGCCCATGTACAAGCTGTGCTACCAAGTATTCACAAGACAACCTCAGTAATTGTAGACTCATTACGCTGCAAGAAAAATAACCTGCAAGTTAGGTGGAATATGGAAGAGAACGCGAGCTGAAATGGCTCTGTGGGATGCAGATACTCCATCACATGCAATGGCTAGCTGCAGAGATACGCTGCGCTTCATAGCTTCCAGTACCACAAAAACACCAAGAATTTGTAGTGTTGGGGAGAGTCTTAGCAGGAGAATACATTACAGTCTGAAAAATAGCAATGTAGACTACACGTATGAGCATATGTCTTTCTAACGACAGACAGAGGTACAATACCATTGCAGGAGAATACATTAGGAACGTGCCCAGGGCGCGGCAGAGCTCCCTCCCTCAACTTCACTACTTCTTCCTCTCCTGTCTCTGTCAGTAGTAAAATCGTGCATGACAGTTTCCCTTATTGATTGAACAATCTCATTTTCCTCTTGCTRAGATACCTAAGAACAAATTTTGGAAGCAGTAATTATTGCTCTGTAAACCACTTGACATGGAGAATGAATCCTATTGGAGAAACTGTAATAAGTTCATGTAATTAGGTACAACTTAAGCTAATGCAGTTGGAGGCAAAAGTGAAATCCTGATTGTTACCCTTTTCTGTCAATGCTTTAAATTGCTGCTGCACAAGCTTAAATGCACATAATTAACTCTAAGCATGCAAATGGTATTCATATAGGTTTTAAAGCAAATTATGCATACGCATTTCTGTTTTCWGGACTGAGCTGCACAGACTGTGGCAGTTAGCACAGTAGGGAGCTTATCCTAACATTGCCTCTAGATCTTGTAGTGTTACGTACTGCAAAATACCATGCAACAAATACGGATCACAGATCCTCAGAAAGCACAGTAGTATGTTAACTTGTACTTTAACTTAAAGATTAAGTATTATCATGAAATTTTACAAGATAAAGTTACAGAATCATCTTTCACTGCCTTTTTTTTTTTTTTTTTTTTTTTTTTTTTTTTTTTTTTTTTTTTTTTTTTAATACCAGGCTTTCATAGCTTTTCTTGCTGGATTTACTCTGACAATAAATGAATAAACAAAGATTTTTCTTTGATGCTTTCTGTCATCTAGTCTTCCTCATTACAACGTAGGTGTTCACTTAGTGATGGGACTGAAGGCTTTGCTGAGCTAAAATGAGAATAACCCAGGTCACCTTTACAAACAGTTAGGTTAATTACTTGGCTCTGTCTGATTTTCTCATTTTTCAGAACTGACTTTACAAATCGAAGGTGAACGATGATCTGGTAATCCCCTCTTTGTTTAAGCATCTATAACCCTATACTGCATAAATTTCAGCTTTATACACTTTCAACTAAATCTAAAATTCTATGGCCATATTAAAAACTGCCAGAAAAGTAATTTCTGACCTTTCATCCCAAAGCTATGTGAGCAAGTCTAATGTACTGAGATATACAACTCTTCTCCTCAAAACTAGAAAAAGTTAATACATTTAAAATTTTAATTAGAAAAAAATGGTATCTTTTAAGTGTAAGTGWCACAGACTAACTGGACAGCTTCAACCGTAGAAAAGAAACAAATTATGAATAATTTATATGAAAGGTATTCACACCAACTTAGTGAATATACGTTGTTATGAAAAACAAAGTGCATGAAATATTTTGGGGAAAGAATTAAGTAAGGATAGAATTCTATCCTTTCTAACAGTCATACAGATTTTTAACAAATGCTAATTGCCAACTCCTTCTTAAATTAATTTGATCTACAGAAAATAATTTATTGTAAATTTGCAAAAATGTTTGTAAAGTACACATTCATACATACAAAATATAAATATCATGCAAGTTATAAAGCTAAATAAAACCTCACTTTTAAAATTTGAATAATGATAATAATTCACTCTGAAAAAACTCTTATTGCTCCAACATTTTAGTTATTTTCACTTCTATAAATATAAAGTAATAGTATTTTTCTGCATGGCTTCTATTTTTAGTCAGGAAATATGTCATCCTTTCACAAATAAGTGAAAACGATTTCAGTGAGGACTGACACGGTAAGTCTGCCAAAGAGCGAAGCCTAACCGAAAGCACTGCTCAGATGTAAGTAAGACTCTGACTACATCTGCCCAGCTCTTAACTCATTAGACGATTCTGGTACCCAGGGGGGAAGAAACCAAGTACACTGAGGTGCTTTGGGGAGGCTTACCCAAAAGCTCTTGCCTATCTGCCCTGTTCTAACAGTTTAGCTACACACAGAAAAGAAACGAAGATGCACAAATGAACTCTTAACAACTTTACATAGGTAAGGGACATTTGTGGTGAGAAGCCAGAGGGTAACCCAGGTAACRGCTGCTAATTGGCTTTAGATATAGGGAAAATCAGTGAGATTGGCCCGGAGCGACAGGGCTAATGAGGCTGCTGGCAGCTTACGCAGACCTTCTGAATTAGCAAGCAATAAATAGTTTAAACAGTAGGCCCTGAAGGGGACAAATACGCAGACATCTAACTCCAYGCAGAAGGCTGAGCCCAGTGGGGAACATCTGCTTAGACACTTCAGCCAGCTGCAGTGGTATCTGGCTCCCCCATGTTCATGGTGTCGATCCAACAGGACTGGAATGGTATGTGCTACCCATAGGTATGTGCTACCCGTAGATATGTGCGTGCGCATGCGTGTGTATGGAAGAAAAGGAACACAAGAACAAAAATTGCTCTCTGCCTGCAATATCCRTCCTACTTAGTAAAAATATTCAGTATCTATATCATGGAGCAATACGGTTCTGTTCTTCTGGCTAACTTGTCCTAAAAACTGCAATGGGACCAAAAAAAGGTCCCTCTATTATAAAAAAGTAAAGATGGAAAGTAATGTTACAGGTCTAAAAATAGATTTTATGATGAAGAGCAGACAGGATAAACTTTCAAAGTTTAGAAACAATATATATAAGGGACAAACAAGCACAAACTGGTAATAAATTTAGCTTGAAAAATGGGTAATGATTTCTAGCTATCAGAGAAGCAAGGTTTTGGAACAGCTTTTCAGTAGTGATAGTGGAAAAAAGAAAATATAAGTGGTTTCAAGATGAAACCTAAGTTAATGAACCTGGTAACAGGACACTTACAAATAGTACCAAAGTGAATTTGATAGCACAGAAGTCAATTCCAATTTTATGCCCCACAACATTAAGATGTTGGACTATATGAAATTGTTTTGAGTAYGAAAAAAATACTGCACATGAATCTAAAGTTATAACTACAAAACCAGAAATCCAATATATTGCAATATTAAACAAAATTTTTTGTGAAATTTGCCACCCTTGATTAAAGAATGTACGAAAATTCTGTTAGGAGTGCTCAGATTCAAAGTGGTATTCTCTCCTGAAGTCGAATCTAATATCGAACACAGAGGTTACAATATTCAAATAAATTAGAATGAGCTGAATGAAGCATGTAGATAATTTTAGGATAAAACTGAAAAAAATAATAATGGAAAAATATTTCCAAGAMCACTCAGTTGAGTTTTGCTGAAATATTTGGGAGTGTATTAGGTTTGAATGAAGCTATAACATTTAGCTTGACCTCCAATAAGATGAAGTAATTATTAAACCCTTTTAATTCATTTCAGTGTTTTCACAAGCTACATTCTTTCTGATRATTTTTTTTCTGCACAGCTCTTCAATATTCCACTTAGCTACTTAAGGAAAAAGTAGTGTATTTTAGTCAGCAMTTTCTTAATCATCATAATCTGTTTTCTACTCCATAAGCCTGCTTCTTCTTTCACTATGACAAAATATTTCATAATAATTGATAAAACATGTTTGCAATTTTCGGATCAGTCTCTTCTGGGAAAGCGGCATTGTGAAACGGCTTTGCAGGGGAAGGTATTTCTGAAGGACAGGAAAAGTTCTTTTGAAAAGCATTAGCTGCAGTTCAGAAAAACGGCTTCTGTCTTTAAAATCTGACAACTTCCATATTTAAAATGCAGTATGCAAATCTTTGGATTTTTGTATTGAGTAAATTTAATTTTTAAATCAGCTACTACAATTTATACTTCACAATCACATTTCAAAACCCTATGCACATGGCTACATCTCTGTATACCTGCAACAACCTGCTCTCTAAAAAATCTCTACTCAGCCCTGGGGAGGCCTCATCTCGAGCACTGTGTCCAGTTCTGGGCTCCCCACTACGAGAGATACATGGAGCTGCTGGAGAGAGTCCAGCGTAGGGCTACGAAGATGGTCAGAGGGCTGGAGCACCTGCCCTATGAGGAACAGCTGTGAGAGCTGGGCCTCTTCAGCCTGGGGAAGAGAAGCCTGAGGGGGGATCTTATCAGTGCGTACAAGTACCTGAAGGGAGGGTGTCAAGGGGACGGGCCTGGACTCTATTCAGTTGTCCCGTGTGACAGGACAAGAGGCAATGGGCAGAAACTGAACCACAGGCAGTTCCGCCTGACCGTGAGGGGGAATTTCTTCCCTGTGAGAGTGACAGAGCCCTGCCACAGGTTGCCCAGAGAGGCTGTGGAGTCTCCTTCTCTGGAGATCTTCAAGGCCTGCCTGGCTGCAACCCTGTCTACCATGCTCTAGGTGACCCTGCTCGAGCAGGGAGGTTGGACTAGATGATCTCCAGAGGTCCCTTCCAACCTTACCCATTCTGTGATTCTATGCCAAGTGTAGTTACTGTCACTCTAAACAATTCAATCTGTACTACTTATGTGGTACACTTTTACRCTATCCAGTCTCCTGTGGGATTCAYRAAAATCCGTAACTGTCACAGCAGTAGGATAGCAGAGAGACGAACAGATTAACAGGATTTGCTAAACTGGATGGAAACACAAGAACCATGAAGTTCCAGCTCCTCGGAAAGCAATTAGTCAAACAGCAATGAAGGTGACATTAAGCAAATGCATTTTGGCAAAGATGCAACAGCCTTAAACTAGACTTTTCTACTCCATCAAGATTCTCAGGCACTTCACCAGCTAAGCAGCAATCTGTACGCTTTTATACAAGCTTATTTTTGAAATAGYTACAACGGGAATAAGGTAAAACATGTTAACTCTTCTCACCTAATAATTCAACTGTTATGAACTGCATCCCAGTTGATCAGGAGTAAATCCCATCTGGAAGACTTGAATGCTTTCCTTTACAATATCAAACTGAATAAATCATGACTAGTAGTCAGGCCAAAAGCAAAAAATGTAAATTTGCATTATCTAAGTTCCTTAATAGCTATAACCSAATTATTGCAAATAGTACCTAAATATTARTATCAATTAAACAGGGGGATAATATACTTGGAGTTTCCTGTCTTGTGATTCTTGTTGCTCTTTAATTGCATTTTATTTCTCAGAAAGTAAAACATTCCACATGAATATGAATGGTAATAATAATGATCTATGATATTAAGTATAAAATTTGCAATTTTCAGAGCTGTTCTTTCTTCCTGCTCTTGCTCAGAATCAGCTTATATTCTGTATAATCTACCACTGAAGTACAGAATTCTATTGCACTAAGTGGGGGCTTATTTTCACAAGAATTTGAACCAGTTTCAAAACAGACTAGTATCTCTCCATTTTTAACTCTCTTCACTCTCTTCATAATACTATATTCATCAGTGGTTTTAAACAGTTATTCATTTTTCTGCTTAAGTGTCACATCTGTGTGATATTTCTTCCTTTCAGTATCCTCTGCTAATATTTTTGGGGGACGGCCCTTTAGTAATGCTCGATTTGACATGCCTCCCTCATGGAAAACCCTGAAAACTCTAAATATGCCTGCAAGGATTAAAATATATAGAATTCCAAAATTAACACTGCAGAACTGATGTATACATACCCATCTCTATTAAGTTGCAGAAAGACATCTTCTAAAC
Source organism: Rhea americana (assembly GCF_003343005.1). Lineage (NCBI taxonomy): Eukaryota > Metazoa > Chordata > Aves > Rheiformes > Rheidae > Rhea > Rhea americana. Next base: position 2,736,924 of record NW_028186757.1, on the reverse strand, counting down.
AGCTGTTAGAGAGTTTTGAAGTAACAGCTCAGTACTACTATTTACAAAAGAAGACTGGAGGAAAAGACAATAAAAGGGGGGCGGGGGGTTGCCAGTTGAGTAAGTCGCTCGCATCCAACATTAGGAACTAGGCTGATACCTAGTGCTCCTTAGCAGAGGGAAATGGTGAGAGTATCTGAAACTTAATAATGAAATTGGGCCAGGCATATTTAACTGAATACTTAACTGGATATTGAACTGAGCTTCAAATAAGCAATTTCAGTATTGACTGAAAGCTTCAATACAGTTTAAGAAAAACAAATACTAAATTCTAAATCACTGTCATTCTGTGAAATACATAGTCAAGTTTTGTTGTTTCATAAAGTTTCTGAAWCCTTTACTTACAGATAGCTGTTCTTACTCACCTGTGGAGTTCTACTGATGTAAATGGGATTTATTTGAATGAGTAAAAACTGTGGGATTAAAATTCTTGTCAATGAGTCACTTATCCAGCTCAATATAATTAATGATAAATCCACCAACAATTGACATAGTCTGAACAWCTTCTATCAATAAATTTGCATGCAGAAACTCAACCCAATGTATCCCCAGTATAGCATCACAAGAAACATAAATCATTTAAAAATCTCTCTCTGTAAYACAAGTGTAGACATACATTATACTTTGTTCCTACTACAGCAGGAGCAAAGTGTAAACAAGGTACTTTTAGAAAAGGTACTGGCATATTCATCAGGGACCAAATGCCATTGCATTTGATTAAGATCATACAGAGCRTAAGTAATCAAAATCAGGACACTTCCTGCTTTTTGTAGGACACAAAGGGCAATCTTTCACTTAAAGGTACAGGGTATAAACTCATATATATTATTCACAGAACGTCAATACTGATTTATAGACATAGCATGCAAACCAGAGTGGACCATGCATAACATAAAAGATGAAAAACTAGCAAGTGGAAAAGGTAAATAGCTGTAACGTCAAAGGATTTCAAACACTGAGGCAGTGCAACAAAACACAAATGCTACTTTTCTTTAAATTATTTCAACAGCTCGGAAGTTCATCTGCACATGCCACCATCATGAAAAGCAACTTTTCACTCACCAAAGTAGAGTTATGTGAAGCATCACCTGAGACCTCGGGCGTTCTTGTGCTGTTTGGAAGTCTGTGAGGGTTACGAGCTATCGCTTGGCACCAGCCCAACATTTTCTCCTTCCACTTATCCCTTCTCAATTTCTGAAATTCTGAAAATAATTTAGATTCCCTGAAACATTGACACTTTGAAYTTATTGCGTGCATGTCTCTGGATGCATGCCTTTAAAAACAGCATTTTAAGTCGTATCTAAACAAGCTGGAAATATTCTTAAAAGAACTAGCTTATTTAAAATACGTTGGAGCTTTATGCCATGCTGGTTAGCAGAGAGTTATRTATTTATAGCACACCTTTCATGCATTAATACTGTTTCAGTGCCAGAAAATTCAGTGTCTTCTCCAATGTTAAATCTTAAGTGTCACTTTAATAAGAAAAGTGTTATTTTAAAGGAATTTTATTATAAGGTAACCATGAGATCATTCTTAAAGCCATAATGTTTGGATACAATACCCTACATTCCCTGAAACAAGCAGAAATAGCTCTAAAGCAGTAAAAGATATAGACTACAAATCAATAGTGTGGAAACACACATACATATACATACTCATCCCCACATATACTGGAATACCCAGCTTGGCTTAAACAAGAAATGTATTGTAAATACAAAACTCAATGCACACACATTAGCAATAATTACTACAGACTAAGTTGCACATCAGCTTCTTTTTAATTTGTAACAGTAACAAAACACCTTTTAAGTAATACYGAGATACTGAGTCAATACAGCACTAGTAAGTTTCTACTAAGTGTAAGAAACCTACGTATTTTAAAATTTCACAATTTACTTTTACCAATTGAAAGAAAGCATAGGTCTTCAGTGCAGAACTTCACTAATTAATTACAAAAAAAAAAAAAAAAAAAAAAACTCTGAGCTTTTTGTCTTTACAGACTCTACAGCAATTAGTAATCTGGCAGTTTATAACATTTCAAATTTAAAGTGTGTTATTCTATAGCATCATGAAATATAATAAATATTAAGCTACCTCGCAAGTCCTACAAGGAAGATCGTTTATTTTCCTTAGTGATGTGAATGCAACTAGCAGACCTTTACATACCAAACTTTCTTTTATGAGTAAAATGAGTTCCAGTGAAAACCTGGTGCATTTAAACAACCTGTATACAGACTCAAAAAATGATTCCATGCTCTAAAAACTTTTCATTGTTTATCCAACATATCACAAAGTACTCTTAAGTAAAAGGATCAGAACAAATAGCAGAAGGGTAGGCAYTCCCATACTGTCCTACATCGTAACTTGAAAAATAAAAATTATAATCGGTTATCTTTCCAAGTTTCTACTACAACCTAGCTAATTACTAGATCATTTTTGTGCCTGAAACATTATCTACCAATTAAGCAGAATTGAAATAATGGTGAAGCCTAATTTCTACTTCAGGTAGTCTTGCTGCTATTTTTTTTTTTTTTTTTTATTAGACACACAAAAGTGTCCTGAGACAGGAAAATGTCTCTGCAAATATATTTTGACCGGAATTTCCTAGTTTTCATTTAAAATTACAAGGTGAAAGCATTTCAGTATTGTTTAGATTTTTCAGAGAGAACCAAATCATTTGGTCCTGCTGCTCTGGAACCTGTCCCTGTGCTTCTTCACACACTGCCCTGTAAGTAGCGCGTATGAGTGGAGGGACAAGTTTTCTGTTGCAGCAGGCATGAAACCAGCCAGTTCCATCCACTGGACGGCAAAGGTGCCCAGCTGCTGCTGCTGCTCTGTTTTGGACTGCCGTGGGGGTCGGGCGGAGAGATGCTGTTGCAAGTGAAGTCTGTAGAAAGGATAGTGAGCCATGCTACTTCCACGTCACCTGAACCTTCATGGATAGAAAAACAGTTTGCAGAAAATACTTGTCCTTTTTGCACTGCACAGGACTTATGGGCAGATTTCATTTGTTAAGACTTCTGGACTGCAGTCTCCTATGATCAGTAAGTTACTGTTGTKCATTTTTGTGCCGAGGCTTGTAAGCTAGAGACTAATGCTGACTGGAAAAAAGCAAATCCTTCTTAAAAAAAATAGAAAATAAACTCACAAAATGCATATTTRGAATAAAGACATAAATTTTTGAAGTCTCCTTCAGAAGAATATTATATAAAGATTACAGCCCAAAAGAATGTATGTATAATTTTTTGGCTTGCTGYGTCTAAAAAAATATATCTCAAACTTCCCTGTTCCTCTGAAGAAACACCATGAACATGCAGGCTACTAAGACGGCTACACATTTAGCTGGTGTAGCTCATTGCTTGGGAGGCCTTTACTGCTTTGTTTCATCCCTGAAGAAAGRATATGACTTTGAAAATCATGAACTTTAAAAAGTCTTCATTTGGATTTTAAAMCAATAACATTTCAGTCTCTTTTTAAAAGATATATCTCTCCAGAACATTGTTCAGATGAAAAACCTCCTCTAACAGTTTTCTGAAAGCATATCTAATCTTTTTAATATTGTAGGGGGAAAAAAAACTTAAAGATATCAGTCTTACATTTTCTCTGGACTGAATGTGCACAAACGTGTTTTTGTAAAAGCAAGGAAGTTAACCTAGTTATTTAAGCAACTGAGAAGACACAGAAGGAATAAAACACACTATTACCCTAGAGCTCTAAGGCCAGTTGGAAAATCTGCTGCACCCACTGGTAAGCAGTGRTAAGCACCAACCCATATGAGTAGATTACGCTCCTTTTGAACCATTACATACAGTAAACACCAGCACTCTTGCTCACTTTGTAAGTGAGAATGCTGCAGATTTTCATTGAAGACCCTTTTACTATTCTGGTACTTCTTACAGATTACTATTTTACTGCCCTTTTAGACTTGTATTTTTATATAGCTATATGCCAAACTTTCTTTTTTCTTTCTGATTGCTTCTTTGCCTTTACTAAATTTTCAGGTAAACTTTCAGTAGAAACAAACCTATAACACYGCAGGTTTCACTGTACAACAAATTCTTCCAGAGATGCTTTAGTGTGGAGAATTAATGCAAAATTCAGTCCCTCCAGAGAGCCATGTTCTCCTCATGCTCGGGGTGATACGAGCAAATTCAGTCTGAGAATACAATTCCAAACATCACATATAAGCATACAAGCTGTTACACTGCACATTTTGAGTTTGATCACAGATGAAATTCAAAAATAACTTAGTCTGGGGAATATTCTACAAAATGGCTCTGCACAGCTGGATCCTCCTGGTATTTAGAATTGACAAAGGATCATAAAACTTCAGGCAACAGCTGCAGCTCAGTATTACAAAGTTAACTACTTGAAATCCTCACACTAYGAATTTGTGCATGGTTCAGGCAGGCATACAGCATTTTAATAGTTAAAGGCTCTGCAGTATTAGCTGTCAAGAAGTCTGCATTCTCCTAAGCTTTACAACCTACTAAAAACGTATTAATTCAGAGCTCATTAGCGTCTGTGGCTTGCACTACAGCTTTAGAGAGGAATGGATTTCCTGCACCAAGGCATGCATGCTACCTACAGCAATGTCCCTCAAGGATCTGCAAGGAGGCATCATTCAATCCCTTCTATATAGTCCATACTTGTCAAAAAAAAGAATCCCCTAACTATAGGGAATAGGGAATGCTATTCTGTTCCTCTTGGGACATACAACCAAGTACTTGAAATAGTTGCAGTTCCTCTTCATTGCTCCTCAAGAGTCAAAGTCATGTTTACTGCTGTTTGGATCACAACTGAAAGGGGAACTTTGAGGACTTTGCATCTGCATGCATAATTGAAGAACAGCAACTCCAGATCAATTTTCTAAAGAGTTCTTAATTCAGCTCTCATAAATTTATTTACAAATAAAAGAATTAATTTATTCATACTTTTCCAGAGGAGTCTTTTTACTTAGAAATCAGGCAAAGGGACACGACAGATTGAAGCAGACCTCATACAATGTTAATAAGTAGTGGATGATGTATTCAAATTAACTAGTTATAGGAAATAGAAGCATAATATCTCAGAAATTAATGTTCCTTTAATCTGGGGAGAGAAGAAAAGAACCTCTGAGCTTAATTCAGGGATACAATTAGATTTAGATACTTAACAAAGTCTGAATTACGACAAAATATATGAGACATTTCAGCTTTCTCAGTCCTTAGTAAGATCTAACAACTAGCATAAAACAGTAGGAAATTAAATGCGTAACATGCTGTTCCTTMTCTAAGCTAAATAGTTTTGATCTCTGTATTCTAAGAGTCCCAACAGCAATCAAAGTGATGGTGTTTGTCCAGCACAAAAACGCACTGCATGACTTGGCAAATTGTCAAAACATTCCAAGAGTAGATCTGCAGGAATATTTAATTGTAAATAACCATCAATTGTTGAGCTCTACTGGGAGAAATACAGTCCCTCTTTTTCTTTGTATATCTCTTGTCTGAATCTTATCAAGCTGTAACTTCAAATCAATTACTCTGATTTAAATATAAACTTATACTCATGGGCTGGATTCATTGGAAAGCTCCAATAGCTGGTCCTGGCTTTGTGCCACAAGGCAGCCATAAGCCACCAGCCAGTCACTATTACCCTATCTATCCTTGCTTCGTGAAAGCAATTCAGTGCTGCCACGGCATAATAACGTGATAACTGTACTCAGTACTTTTTAAAAATAAGAAGTTCAACCTCCTTTTTGAAGACTACATTAACAAAAAAAAAGAAAGAAAAGTGTTATTAGAATACATGTAATCATTCAAATGGTTCTCAAATATTCAGTGGTAGCTCTTTAAAGACAGAAAAAAATAACTACCATATCCAAATATGAAAATTTTCAGTGAAAATTATTTTAATTTTTTCATAGAAAGCTCTAAGTACTAAYTGACCCACCAAACTGAGGAGTAATTTTTTTAAGAAACAGGTGAGACTTGCATTTAATTACTATAACTTAAAAATTTTTAAAGCTGTTTGTAGCCTCAAAGGCTACTAAGCTAGTAAAATTTTCACATATTCCTGACTGAGACTCACACTAATTAGCTAAAACACATGCATAACCTACTAGCTACATTAAAAAAAAATGTAGACACCAACAAAAATAAGCACACATGACATCTACAATGATGCAACCAATCAAGACTTCAAGTGCATTTCGCTAGCATAAACCAGAGTGGTCATGTAACTTATTTATACTTACCAAATGGGTCATTCTCAGTAGCTCTTTAAAAATACAGCCACAGTACCAGCACCTCTCTTTAGAGTGCACCCTGTATTCTGAGCATTATTATATTCAAGTTTTCAACAACTTAAATATTTGTTCATTTAAGCTTTGATTCAAAGTATCAACTAGCACTTTCTTAATTACCAGATATATTATCCAAACAGAGACTACGCAATGATTATTTTGACTCTCTTGTACCATAATTAACAATATCATTATTTCCAACTAATGAYAGACTGAAGGTTTATTCTTTTTTGTTAAATACTGCTAAATATATACATATATATTTTAATTGTTCTTAGTCGTTGGAGACTTTCATTTCTTTGGTCAAACCAAAAGAAYTCTAACTCAGGACACAATCACATTCCACTCATTACTCAAAACAGTTTAATCAATGAAAAAAAATAATTTTAAGATGATTGATTCACAAATTATTGCAGCTAACATGTCTTTGGTAATATTATTCACATATACACTATATCCAAAGAGTGACAAGACACCTTCACAAGTTTTCTAAGAAAAGAATCTTTGTGTTTTAGGTAACYAAAGACATTAAAGTGTGGGAATATTTGTTTTTCGAGTTCACACATTCTTTTTCACAGAAYGAGAAGTAACTCCTGTGTAAAGTAGAATACAATTTTAAAACACACAAGGCTATTTAGAGTAACTTAACAGTCTTTTCTTCTCTGTAAGTCTCTAGCAATGCTATTCTATCTCTTTGCACTAGAGAAGAATGTAAGGACAAAATGTGGACCAATTAAAAGAAGAAATCTTTATTTACTGTTACTGACTTTATATAAACATAACTCTGGTTACCTGGTAAATGCAGGTATTAACTAACACCACAGTACACACTCAGAAGATGGACATTCCTTAGGGGAGCCACAGAAACAGTGGGAAGTCCATGAGAAGGTAAAGCATCAACTAACTWAAAAGAAGTTATGCATGCAGTTATCCAAAAGCACAAGGCACAAAAGCTAAGTCTTTAATGGACTTTGTTCTCCAATGTAAAAGAAGCCTGCCTTGCAAAGCTCTTCCTCATTCTGACATGGTTTATCCAGAGATGAAGGATATATTTTCACAATGATAGGAATGCAATCAACTAAGCTAGYAGAAACACTTCTGTGAAGTTCTAACCTGTTCCAGTAGGTTCCCTCAGTATTTACAAAGAAAATGAAGTATTTGTTTAAGAAAAGTATTTGTTTAAATGAGAAACTTGAGGATAACAATTTAGTCCATTACATTCGGCATATTTCCAGCATGTACTCTCTGCTGACTCTTGAAGGAAGAGAGAGAATGTGGTTGTACATCATTGCTGATTTTTTTTTAAATCAAGGTGCTTACATAAGGCATTTATTTGCAGTATACGCTTTATTAATTTGACTCTATGTGCAGTATTTATCTCCCAATCATAGTATAAAAGCATTACCACTAAATAATTACTCACTAAATAGCAAATGGTATGTAAACATTATGAAAAGATATTATATGGATTAGGTTTTTCAAGTTCTGCTTCATTTTTTAAAAAGTCCTATAATAAATGAAGTTCAGCCCTAAGTTGATACTATTTGAGGACATCTTTAAGAATCCCTTAATTTTAGTTTAGAATACCATGCTAACATTTCTCCAGTCTTCTGGTATCTGTCTACACTCCGTATCTATTCAGCAAAACACTTCTAGTTATTTCACCAAGTCAGTTGGAAGCATAAAAACCAGACAGGCTACATAATCCTTCCATTTTTTTTTTCATGCTTAATTTCTCCAAGTATAACCTGATTTTCTCTTTGCTGTTAAAGACTACACAAGACTATTTGCTTTCAACTTGTCACTAGACTTATTTTTATCTAATTAGAAGCCAATTTAAATAAAGTATTACTTCAGCAGTTTGAGATATACATAGGCATCTACTCTAAAGCCTGCCTTCAAATTTGTCTTCTGGTAATTGTAGTTAAAAACCATCACAGGTTAACATATACTTTACTTATGTAAGGGAATAGTTACTGAAGCTGTTACTGGTAATTGTAGCATTAGGCCAGTAGGCCAGTAATTATTTATAACTTAAATAGCTGGGATCCGTTTATCCTGAAAAAACCTGAATACACCATCTGGCATCAGATCCTGCTAGCAGAGATCAGATCTTAAGTGATGATCTTCATAATAGATATCAGAAGGGGGTATGTTGAAGGTGCAAACCCAATGGTAGGAAACAGGATTATTTCTAATGGTATGCTTCAATTAGTTTAGTGAAACAGATATTTAATGCAGATACTCTACGCACAAAATATGCATCCACCCTCTTGCAAGTATTTCCAAAGCATGTCCAAGATAGGTGACATTAGCAAGAATACTGTCAAAATGTAAGGTTGTAAAACTGAGATCCTGATCATATAGAAGACAGACATAAAGCTTGATTACACAGCACTGCTCTCTGTCTCTCTTTAGTGACAGGGTTAACATAAAAAGACTTACAACCCTGCCATGGCTATGGTACAGCAGGTCAGACAGCAAAGTCGTATCCTTTGCTATCCAGAAGGCTTGATTCTGACCTCTGACAATCTACTGAAGCATGTCATGTCACAGTTAAACGTCCTCTGACTTTGCTACCACCCATATGACTTTCTTTCAGGCTATGGTGAACACCAGTGYTATATTTGAGTCAATGGCATGCTGTAACACGTGGTGCAGAGATCCCCTTGGTCTGACCCGGAGCAGCTACGTAACACAGGGTAGTCCTGTRCAAAGATCCTGTTCCAAAAGCTGTTTAACTGCTTTCCTGAAGAGCAGCTCCACRGCTAAGCCTTGCCCTCATGAGAACTATTCCATAGCAGCACGGTACTATGCTTAAGCAGTCATATGACATCTTGCAAACTCAGCTGAGGCTAACTTGAGTATCTCTAAAGTGTCAGTTGATGAGCTATCTTCATGTTTAAATACGCATGCCCTTACCTCATGGTAACTAAACTGCTCAAAATTCTGAACAATTTGCTTTTGCAGCATTTCTGAGGTAAACGTGCTATTCTTTCCATCCTACCAAAGAAGTGTAAGAGGCAAGCCTTAGCTTGTCAAAGACAGCTTATACTATTGATAACCTGCATCAAATTCCTTGTCAAAGGTCACAGTATTTGCTGTTTGGCAAGAGCTTAACCCAAAAGCCTTCTGCAGCCCAAACAGGTAACGTAAATTCACTGATGTAGGGTCATACCTGGACTTAAAWACCTGTACTGTAAGGAGAGAGGCTGGCTATTCTTTCATCTCTCTTTCCTAAGGCTCAGTTTTTCCTGTTTTCTAAAAAGTTCTGCCTCTTCACTTACCAAGTCCAGCTTCTTTTGCCTTCAGTATCAGCTTAAGTACACATTTTATTCCACTCCCTAAAACAGGCATCAGCTCTTCCATATAGACTATTTTCTTGAACTGGTCCACATGTCTCCTTTGCTAACGTGTACAGTTCCTTGAAGCTAATTTTTATTCATTTGGACACTAACACATTTTACACTTAATTCAACCATTTTTATTCTTTTAATGCTTAACAAAGGGTTGCAATAATTTGGTATTTCCGGGTCTGTTCTAAACTATTTACTTTYAAGATCAGTACCTCTAAATGTAGCATTTTCATGTGAAGGTGCTCTTTCACCTAAAGTAAGCAAGTATCCTTCCTGTTTGACATTGATGTTTTCATCCTATTCAAAAAAAATATACTAAACTAGGAATGTTTGAGAAAGTGTTAATAAACAAGAATTTCAACAACAAAATTCTGGCAAGCTGCTGTAACCAACATCTTTCAAAATTTAGTAGGTATTCATAGAAGTACATCTACAGACCCATGTAACTTTAACAAACTAATTTTTACTACATTATGAGGAGAGTTACTTACAATTTRAAATATATGCCACGCTACAATTCTCAGCTAGCTAACAGAAAGTACTTTATTTCYGAGTGTCTTCCCATCTTCTCTCTTTCAAATGCATGAGCGGTCTGAGAAGATYCTTGCTAAATACTACCTCAACAGGTAAAATTTGCGTAAGGTGCCTTTYGGTATATAGTTCCACAGAACTCGAGTTTGCCTCTGGAAAAGTGAAACAACATAAAACAGAAAGGAATGCAAAGGTACATGTAGGTAGCTGAYCTATATTCAACTTAAACAGTTATTTAGAAAACTAAATAGAGAGAAACAAATTTTGAAATCAAAAACTGTATGTAACTGCARGCCAGTCACCTGCAAAACTAAGTATTACTTCAAGGTGCCTTGAGGGACAGTAGTAGTTATGGCTACTGAGGCACTCACTTCTAAGACTCAAAAGAGAAAAACAGRTTTCTTCCTCCTCGGCTTGTGTAATATGGGGGTATAGCAAATCCATGTCAAATCCTGACTTCCTAATAATGCGGAGGCAGAAAATTGAAAGACAAATGCGAAAGAGCAGGTAAGATACTCAAATACTGGGGTTAAACACATTAAACTGTGAAGTGAGGAATGGGAAAATGAAACGTGCACAGAAAATATAATACAACAAAGCAGCAGGTAGAGAAAGGAGACAAATCCTATAATACGACAGCGGTCTTCGGCTATTGTCGTGCTTATAGTTGAACTTCCATGGGCATGCTTAAGGGCTTACTAATCCACCCTGCAAATCCTTATGGTTTGGTAGAATCGAGGAGAAAGAGGAGGACTGTGCTAATCTTGTGCCTGAACCCTTAAGTACCAAAATATTCYGTACAAAGTCGATGAGAACTGAAGGTGTATCACATTTTGAAGGATCAGAGCCTCAGGCTGACAGAGGAGACTTTCCAGAATGTTTAAAATGACCATCCAGTTACTGTTCAAACAAAGATGACTACGAGATGGTGCCCTCAGGGAAGAGATGGACTATTCTGAGACAAAGAATATATTGATTCTCCAAGCATATATATTTACTTAAGTCTTTACTGAGAACCCATGCRACCACAGTTTGCTTAATTAGAGTCTTAATGTCTGCTGTTAATACAGGTTAATATAATGCATTGCCTGCACTGAAAGAAAGTGGAAAATTGCCAAACAGAAAATATATTTTCATTAAGRTTATACCTCTATCTGACACCTGAGATCACTTCACCAGGCAAAATATAGCTTGTATTTTTAGGGTTTTTTTTGTTTGTTAAAGATGACAATTAAATGCTGCTCCACCATAAGACAAAAATAAATACATATGGGTTGTGACAAAACTTCATTCTAGAAAGTTCTTTTCCCATCCAGTAAAAAGCTCATCACAGGAGCAGCAGTCTGAATGAAGGTGTCAGCTCAAATTTGCTTTTTAGTAGAGCAGTAGCCTTACTGCAGAAGGAGTATTTTTTACGGCTTTACAGAAGACGCCACACAGTCCTTAGAGTTACAAAGGTATCAAAAAGAGTTCTGAAATAGAAACATTGAGAAGTAAAACATGTTTTGTTTCATGTAAGCTCAGCAGAAGTATAAAGAGACATGGTAATAAAAGTGTGAAAATTACAGATTCTCTTCACTTCCAACTGAGAATGTGTTAAAAAAAAGTCCTGCAATAGTGGATGGAATCTTCTCAGAAGTACTAAAATGTGCATTTCACATGTTCAGAGACTGACAAAATAATCAAAGTGTACAGATGAGAAGAATATCAAGCACCTTTAAAAACTACAGGACTTTATCAATTAGGGTCTTCTRCTGTACAGTTACTATGACCATGCCAGAGAATGCTATTTATATAAATATTAARACAATTCTATTTAGATACACTTTATTGACCACCGCTGATCAATCCAAGCAATTTATCAAGTCAACAGAAAGCTACCAGAGGCTTATGGTATACAACATATGGCATTAGAAATAAATTCAACACAGAGCTATCAGAGGCTTACGGTATACAACATATAGCATTAGAAATAAATACGCTAGCCAAGACACAAAGTATTTTATGCTCACTGATTTTTGTTCCTGCTCGTAGAGAGAAAAATATTTGAAATACAATTTCTAGCATAAAGCAATTTGTATACCGTACTGAGAGTTGTTGTGTTCMGACACTTAAATCTCTTTCTTTCAAGACATAGAACTTTTAGGAAACAAACRGTAGTATTTTTAGCAAGGCATCAGTTTAAACTCCCTGCCATTTTAGGCTCACTGTTCAGTCTTTATTTGTGGAGAACAATTAATTTCATTCACCAAGCAGCAGGTAAGTATGTTAAATATTTGTCTGAATGAAGTACCTGGTCCACTTTCTCATTTGTGTCAGCTAGCCAGAATTAAACCAAAACTACTTGGTACGTGTCAAGCAAGAGAGGCAGATTCTTGTTYTCAGTAACACTGCCCCACCAGCTTTCTGCTGCTTCTGGGGCTCCAAGGTTAAGAACAATAGTTTGGGGAGATGACTCTACCTAGAATCTTTGAGACATTTTTTAGCTTGCTTGCTTACTTACAGAAAACAAAACCAAAAACCAAAAAACAAAACAAAACAAAAAAAAAAACTCTCCATAGTTAACACCAAAAAACTCTCTCATATACTGAACTCACCATATGTTCAGAAYTGATGAACAGCAGGTTGCTAAAGCAATAATTATGATAATAACATTCCAAGAAAAGTCATCACAGAGCTATTACTCTCACACATCTAAATTTCAGACATATACTTAACCTAATTCTGAATAGCCAGTACATCTAAATATTTATATTTGAAAGTCCAGTTTCCAACAAAGCATAAAACRAGATTCCCATAAACTATGATTACCATCCTGTTTGTTTTATAATGGGTAACCTCAGCTTAACAGAAAATTACTTAAGTTAGTTTCAGATATTTACCTGACAGTAATTGTTTGCTAACAGCAAAGTGTGACTGTATTCCCAAAGAACATAAGCTGCAAGTAATGTTTAAGTTACTCTGGTACGAGACTATTAGAACTCACACACAGATCTCAACTCTTTGGCTTCACAYAGAGCCAAAAAGTTGCTTTGATGGAGTACTTCTACAGAATCTTCTGCAGGATTTCAGAATGACCTTCACTGGGACTAGATGGAGTCAGATTTAGGAAGGAAAAAATTCTTCCCTCAAATATTCTCTCTCTTTGGCTCTTCCACAGGAAAAATAATTTAACATTTGTCCTTTAAAGGTATTTGCACTAATATTAGACCATTCATTTTAAACCTGTGATATCCATAAAGTTTATTTGTGAAGTCTTGGGTAGATACATGGTATCATTTTGTTCTTCACCTCTGCAGCACACAGCATTTTCATATTGCGAGAGAAAAGGATAAAAATGGCCCTCACAGTAACATGCATATTTTTCAAACCCTACCATATTCATGCAGCTAAAACAGTCTTCTATCTAAATTAGAAGGCCTAAAAGCAGCTGGCAGACTTGCAGTAGGTAACTCATTACTGCATGCAAGTTCCAGGATGCTGCATTCCCGCCGTATATAGTGCCTTCATACTGGCTTTGTCCTTTCTGGTTTACAACACGTCATTAAGAGATTCTGCCTGGGCTTTCAGGAATCTTCTAGTAGCCAACTAGAAATGAAAGGTTTGTAGGCTTGAGTTAATTAATTCTTGACTTTAGACTGAAATCTTTGGTGCAGACCCTTAAAATTATGTGTCTTCCTCAGTTACCTAGTCCCAGTAGATCTCTGAATTTTTAATTGCCTTTCCTCCCTCTGAACAGTTTTTGCACAGCATGAGGAAYATACGGGCTTGTGTGTTTAAAAAGGCTTTCTAAGAGTCTGAAAAACTAAAAATCTCATATTTCAAGATCATGTTTCACCTAATTAAGCAAATCTATATTATTTGGTTTGAGAACTGGCTCAGTGAAATCTGTCATTCCCAGAATTTCAATGATCGTGTACATGTGAGTAGGGCATTTTAGTGATACACCCATGGGAATACAGCTGGTAATTTTATGACAACTTTTGAAGAAAAAAAAGAAGTGTAGACTTCATCACCTCTACCACATCCTGCAATTTATGTCTCATATAGAAGACACACATCTGCTCCAGAAATTTAGGGAAAAAAAAAACAGCGAAAGAAATTTTTCAGCTTATCCACAAGTCAGTAAGCAATCTGATTAGTCTCTAGCTTCAGTATCTTYTGAAGAAAATTCTTAGTATCATAAACTTTCTGAGGAAGTTTAGGGTTCTGCACTAGAAAAACAAAGCAGAACAATACCCCCGCAGAACAAAACCCCCCCCCCCGCACACACACACACACAAAAAAATTTCTGGAAGAATACATCCAGAGTTTAATTTTCTATGGCAGTAATGAAATAATACCATATATAACAATCTTCTGAGAGGATCATTCCTCTTAAGAGAGACTAATATGCCCTATATAAAAAGGTATCTTCCCTTGTCTTTAAACTGGATCTTAGCTAAATTTTCTTCTAACACAAAACCCTTCTAGAGTGAAGGAAATACATTCAATTTTGCATGAATTAGCATTTCTACTAACATAATTTAGAAAGAATTAGGTCATCTTGTTAGCATCCCTTTTGGCACATCTTCCTTAGCTCACTTTTTTCTGCTAGGGATTTATTTGATCAGATATTGAAAAGAAATACCTCAGATGGGGGGGAAAAAAATCAGGAATCAGCAATATATTCACCTCTCTAACATGTACTTACAAATGGCTTGTTCTTTCAGGCTGCCTTGATTATTTGAAACATTTACCTTTGAGCTGATACTCAATTTATGCCCAATGTTCTTTTTTCTTGAAATCCTTTGACTCAGTTTTAAAAACAAAAATAATGAAATACAGCCTGGCATATTTTTGAACAAATTCAAAGCCAACTGAGGGAGAGTAAGATTTGGCAGGAAAGTACTTCTTCAGCGAGGAGAAAGTTAGATTTGAAATCAAGAACAAGTTGAAATCTGGCCTGATAAATAAATACTTTGCCAAGAGAATCAGCTTTAAAAGAATCAGAAAAATTAAATATAATCCCTTGAGGCAGATGCTGGCTGTGTTTTTTCCCGTACTCATAACCATGTCTACATATACATTARGAGGAAAGAAACGCACCAAAGTTATGGGTGGACACACCACAATGACAAAGGAGAAGAAGATGTAAATATAACATTCCTGTTAGGGCACAGTGAGATGAAAGTTTGGAGAAAGAAAGACGTAATAATCAGAGCTTGTGGGAAACCTGTTTTCCAGGCAGTTTGAACAATAGTACAGCTTATAGATACAAGCGTTATAACTGTACTTTAATAATTCAATGATTTATAGACTGCTAAAAGGTAAAACAAACTCCGTATGGAGATGTGCTACCCAACATTTTGTAAGGAACAGAAAAGTTATAAAGCTGAGGGAGGAGACACAAACATTAACTAATCCAAAAATGAAAAAGCATATGCTTTTTCAGTTAGGAACCAAACTGAGTGGATGCCTTGTATAGTGTCCCATTATCATTCTCTCTACAGGATTAATTTAATACTTTCACAGCAGTAGGTGAACATTACTGAAAATAGGATCTGTATCGCCCTCTGAGACTTGCAGTCTGGTTTCAATTTCRGCATGCTGACAGTGACAAGCCAATTCACCAGTGAAATGACTTTTTGTATCGTTCTGACTTCCCCCCTCTTGTGCTATTCTCCTACTGAAAACATTCCAGCGGCAAGGAAAGTTGCTCAATTAAATACTATAAAGAGTTAAATATTACAGAGTTTACTTATACAGTGATTTGTTTTCATTAGCAACAATAAAAATGGTCTCAACATTTCATTTTTCAGTGATTTGCCATGAAATGTTGACTACAACATGAAATTTTCAAATGCAAATACTGTCAGTTCAGCTTAGGCTACGAAGAGAAGCTCCTATCTTCTCATGTACTATCCAAAAAGATCACAAGCTATAGAATATTCTCTTCGGCTATCTTTGCAGTTCYGCTGTTTTTCACGAAGAAGTGTCTGGAGTTTACTAAAGAATTATTAATTGTACACAAAAATAGCATCAAGCCTATTTTTCTATTTCTTCTTGTGTTTTAACAGCATGCTTATAAGTAATAAACAGGAATAAAAAGTAAAGAATTACATCTCTAAGTGAAGACAGTATCTGTCTTCTTTTAGTTATGCAGAAGTAGATCTCAAAAGTGACTTAAATTGGATCCCACTTAATCACTTTTTGCTGTTGTGCAGAAAATCAATAATATAATTCTTAATTGTATAATCACGGCATTATTTTTGAATAGAAAATAATCCTGTTAACATCTGAGCACTTATAGAACAGGAAATATTCTAAATATTCTGAAAAAAACTCAAGTGAAGTTTCAGAAAATTTGTTTCAAAGGAACTCAGTTCCAAGGGCCAAACTCAGTGGCACTCTCCATGAGCTTATAGTCTAATATAATACAAAACAGGGATTGAAATAAGAGATTTATGAAATAAGAGTAAATTACTGTGTGACAGATGACTGCATCCTAGGTCACAGATAGGGAGGTATAAATACAGACTGCATTAATACATTTATTTTTATGCTTTTTACAGCTCACTCATCTGCATTACAAGATCTCACTATGGAAAACATATCAATGCAGTCATCTCTTTCTATGTAGTAACAATTATAAGCAAGCTTTGAGTTTGGATTTATGTATGTCTGTTCCCATATGCCTATGCACAGAAGTCTCAATCAATACTGACCTCAGAGTAAAGAGTAAGCAATTGAAAAGAGAGACACATGTAAAGGTCTTTTACCTATTCAGATATATAATTTCCAGATATTTCTGTATATTACTTTGTATGTTTTGTATCTAAGATCTGAGAATTCCATATTGCTCTCAGGCAGTCACGAACATCAATGATGGGCCATTAAAGATGAAAAAATGTACTGATAACAGAAAATAATTCATCTTATTATTCAAAGCTACCAAAACCCTACATAAATTGCCTGGTATCTTTGACATTTCTTCCTTGTCTTTGGAAAACAAAACCATACAAAAAAAATCATTCAGAAAAACAGGTGCATTAGTAAAGTCTTACTTCCTTCAGATCATATATTACACTTATTCTAATCTAAATGTGGTCATGGAGAACATCTTTGTCCTCTAAGAAACAGCAGAACTCCTAATCAGAACTCCTTTTTTTTAAATACAGTATTGCACATACAAGGCAAATACTGAATGGTCATGTAAACTYCTTGCAGTGGTGTTCCGAAACACTTATCTGAAACTTCTGATGAGAGCTTCAAACATACACAAAGTACTGTTTTTTGAAGAAACAGATATAGTAACTACAAGCACTGATCCACTGTAATATCTGAACCAAACTTCTGGAAAAAGACAGGTTTTCCTTAAGAGCTACAATGTACAATTAAACACAAAATCCAATATTTTGCCACATAACAAGCACCACAAATCTTAAAATAAAACTAGACAAACTGAAAAAATACGCAATGCCATTGAAGCAGTATTTTTGTTGAGTCACATTAGCTCTTGCTGGCTGTTGTTAGATTCCGCATATAAAGACACTCAGCCTCATTAGCAAAGTAAGAGAYATAGTATCATTTCTCCTATATTCTCTAGTGCTTTTAATAGATATTGCTATTAATGGACTATGCCTACAGTGCAGAACATCAGATAAGTTTTAAATGTTTTAGGGTTCAGTTCAGCCTCAAAAGAGTTTGACTGCTTTTTGAATAAGCATACCTATTGCCACAGTAGCTATAAAAGTCAACATTGGTATGTCACCATAAAGATTCCAGATTCCACCACTTCTCCTTAGAAGGATTTTTAATGCCAAAGGTTTCCACAGAATTAACACTGACAAAAGTTGTAAGGGATAACGTTAATGATCTACCCTATGCCAACGCAGGCTGCTTGCAACAGCTTCAGCTTGCAGAGCACAGTGCAGGAGGAAACCATTCACCGCTGTGAAAACACACCGGAGAAACGCGTCACGGAAAGCTGCACGTCCAAGATCTGCTTTTCAAATATGCGCTTAAAGCTGTTATAAAATTATCAACTTATGGAAATATGCTGAGAAACAAGGAAATGTAGCCAACTGGTTGCTGGTAGTTGTTTTGCTGCTGTTGGGGGCAGAGGGGAGGAGAGTTAATTGAAACAGGTTTTAGTCCTTCCTCATCAAGCTGCCCCACTTCATTCTAATAGCTCTTTTTTTTCTTTCTTCCCTTGATTGGGGTTATTTTGGCTTTTGGCCATATAAGTAAGCTTAATGTAGAAGCTCAGTAAAATATGTTATACGAAAGATATAACCCAAACAAAGCATTTCCAAACCTAAATGCATTTTTTTTTAAATGTTGGGTAGTGGTTCTTGTATTTTTACTCTATACAAGAAGTTTTGTATCAGAAGCCTCTCCTCTAAATGAAAAACAACAGAAATAAAAGTAAATCCAGTAAATCCTCAATCCAGCACAATCTATGCAGGTTAAATCCCAGCAAGGAAGCTAAAACAAAAGGAGACAGCACTTGTAAAGTCATCAAGTCTGTCAGAACACTAAAATTGCCAGTATTAAACCCTAAACAAATAAAAATTGAAAAAAGAAAAAATCTTCCACTGAGCCACTTAAAGACTGTATTCACACATTTCTGACAGTATTCTACTCACAGGGACATGATGAGCACACAGAAAATGTTTTTTTTTCCCCTTTTTTTTTAAAAAAAAGATACACAGCCAGTAAGAGCTGTAGTCACATAATTTACTTAAAATGCATAGTTTATTTTTAATACACAACTTGTAAGAACTACTCACATGCTTTAATGAGGAGTTTGTTGAATGTCAACTTAAATTCTAATCTTTCATTATTATTATCTACGTAAGATCATAATGTAAGATCAATATGTACACGCGTGTCTGGGACCACATACATGCAATACTATCGCTTCCATTCATATCAGTCTTTGCCCAGAACCTTGCCTCTCTTCATTAAAAAAAAAAAAAAGAAAGAAAGAAAAAGAAAAAAGTGTGATTCCTCTCTTGCTATTACTGATTTCTACCAGCAGATCAACAGATCCACCAGCTATACTCAGTTGTGCAGTCCTCTTTCCAAGGGAGAGCCTTGGAGCCCCAGCCAGTCACTACAACTTTTCCCTTCTTTTAGAACAAAGAAATACCTGAGGCTAAGTCAGTGGGAAAACTACAACCGCCCGTAATAAGCTATGGCAAAAAGAGGACAGAGGAAGGAAAACATATTTGCAGGAATAGTGGTATCTCTTATGGGCCTTTCAGAAAAAAATGGCAACACCAGGTATCTGTGTATCTCATAAGGTTTAACAATAGTCTTACTGTGAGATGGTATTAAAATGTGTATTATGTAAGTACACTAATGGGGATAAGAGGGTTGCCTAACCTCCCAAGGTAATTACATCTAATCTAGTTTCTTGGAAATATTCTACCACAGACCAATTAGAACAGGTTCTTACTGTTTTTCCTGCTTATAAAATCCCCTAAATATGCAGTCTACATTCTGAACTAACTCCTCAACAAAGAAGTAAATGCATCACGAAGTAACTTTGAAATGAAGAACTCAGTGTTCTGATAAACATTACACTTTCCTTCATTATCACTCTGTTTAAATTTTCTTCTAAAATTCTTGCAAATATGAAGAAAAGTATATTTCTTGAGCATTTTTACACTTGGAGAATTTACAGAATTCACATTATTACTTTCTAAAAAGAAAACTGAAATGCAATTTATCCCTTCACTATACAGTAACATGAAGCTTCTCCAAATTACTATGGCTATGCCACAAACTCAGATTATTAAAGGAATTCAGTACCTAAATGTCAGTCAGACAATTAAAGCTATTTGGGCACCAAAACATTTAGTCCAGCAGAACCTAAGTCTCATCAGCTCCTGAAAATGGGATACAGTTACTTAAGCTGGCAATAAGGCTAAATTCAATGATACCTTAAATCTTCACAATTGCAAGCCCAGTTTAATCTTTTTACTGGTTTGTTATTCTACTATCTTATTTCAGCTCTAGAATTTGGGTTCATTTCACATCCTGGATATAAGGCAACAACTAACCGTCCTGATCCGAGTGCAGAACCCAACTGTGACACAAACTCTGACTTTCAAAGTCTGGACTTTTTCCTGCAACCTCGCCAAGAGAGACCAAAAAAAAAAAATAGTTTTTATAACTAATAGCTTTATATACAAGCACTTTTCCTCTCTGTGGCTTTGCTTAATATTGCCCAAATGCTCATGCAATCATAAAGAGCCAGGGCTCTACTCATTTCATTTTGAGGAGGAAACAGCTGCTTTCACTGCCAGGCTAYGAGCAGTAGGTGCAGTGCAACGCGGAGTAGCTGCCTAGGTAGGACAACACACAGGTAGCAATATACTTCATTGGCAGCGATGCTCAAGTCATGATAACAAAGTCAAAAATTACATTCACTGTATTTAAGGCAGTAGTAATGAAGCARTTGGAACGTTTTAATTATAATTAACATTTTACAAAAGCTGGGATACTATTGGGAAAAGTACATACTGCRGACTACAACTACTAAATCAAAATGAAATTTGAAACTCTTGGTTAAACTTCTTTCTCTCCCTATTAAAATTAAAAACAAAATGAAAAACTCAGCATTCAAGGAATACTCTTCCTGATTTTGATTTATAACCTACTCTGATGCTTCAGGGACTACTGCAACACTCTCTCATTTGGAGTTGACATCTTTGATAAAATCATGCTGTTAATCACCAGTGGATTTGAAAAAGTATTACTGCCACTGACTCCTAACAATATTCATTTTCTACCTACCTCTTTAGCTGTAGCTGGAAAGAAAGGAAGCCTGTAAGTTAGAATTATGTACTTTTTAAATAAACTAATTATGTTTCACCTTTTGTAACAATTATTTTTAAATGGACTTAAATCTCTTATGAAGAAACATAACATTCTTGAACTTGACACCATTAGCTTGCTCAGCTTAAACAGATTTTTTTTTTCAACAACTAGTGAAAATTCACGTCTATAATATTTTTAATTATTACAGTGGTAACTGGATGATTTAGTAGTAACAAGACATGACTTATGTCGTGATGCTTGAGAGCCTTTCAATTTTATAAATATAAAG
This sequence comes from Rhea americana, assembly GCF_003343005.1. Classification (NCBI taxonomy): domain Eukaryota; kingdom Metazoa; phylum Chordata; class Aves; order Rheiformes; family Rheidae; genus Rhea; species Rhea americana. The sequence goes on along the minus strand of NW_028186757.1, from coordinate 2,715,614 downwards.
CCTTATAAAGCAATGGAATAAACAGTAAATTCACTGAGACTAAGCCTATGCTTAGAATGAGAGTTCAGGATCTTATATAAAAATATTCATATTTAAAAAGAAAAATGGATCTTATTATAACTAAAATATATAAAATTGTGTGGACTGCCATAACAGGTCTGCTTTCACCTAAATCACTTCTTATGAGGCTTCACTTTTTTCCTCATTCTTCATCAATTTCCACTCCGTTTCTGAACAAGAATTGCTGGTATTTATCTTGTGTTTCTTTATTACTGTACATAACTAGCATGATTTAAATATGACAATGTTTGCAGGATCACCATTCTCCTCTTTGCCATTGATTATACTAAAAGAGAACACACACAGGAAAATTTAAGAAACTACACTTTTTGTGTAGAGGCCTAATATGGTTAGGAAAAAAAGTCTAGTTTAAAGATTTAAAGCCTTTTATTAGTTTCTTATCCGAAGAATTTCTTTCATTTTTCACTGTCTTATTTTTAGAGCCTAGCGCAGATTTTTTGTAACATAGGAATGTCCATTTTTATACACCTATTGCCTACCTAGACCATTATACATTTCATATGTAACAAATAAACAATACTAAAAGGTACACGAAACCACCAAAACCATAATCTTTTTCTTTATTGCAGTTCTGATTCAGGATAAGAAAGTGCTGCAAGGATTACAGTAGTGCAATATAATAAAACCTCTATCAGCCTGCCAAGTGTGTTTTCCTCAGTTTATCAGGGCTGTAAATCTTGCTAGTTTACCTATCCAAATACATTTTAATTGTTCACTCTTAAATGGCATCATGTCCTTTTGGATTTCAGAAAGAGAACAAAAGTTTTCTCATTATATAAAGTGTAGAGAACAAGATAAAGTTTTATGTCTAATAACAGTGAAAAAATTAAAGTCATAGTATTTTTAAAAGATTTTCCAAGGACTGTAAGCTTTTGTGTAAAACAATAGGGTGCCTGACAAACCGAAAACAAAAGCTTGCACACACTGCATTTTTCTGTGCACTTGGAATCTTAAAAGGCTCGATGAATGACAACAAGCAAAATAAAATGATGTAACATTTAGAAATATTTTAAAACAATATCCCACATAACCATTCCATGTAGCTTGGATAAATATAACGCAGATATTCTGTATGTTTGATCATGAGCTTCGACATTTTTTCCTGTTCCAAAAGAGTTTAACAGGCTACCCTTCATTATTTGACTTGGCATGGCTTAATTTTTTCACAGCATTTCAGTCTGTTTTCAAGCCAAAGTTTCAAATTAACCCAAAACTCTAAAACATTGAAYGTAATTGTAGAAATACATTCAAATACTCATAACACTGGGATAAAAGTAATTAATTATGCTAGGGAATCACTCTGTTCTCTCACCTATGCCAGAGACGTCTGTATGCAGAAGTCAGACTCTGGTGACTAGCATCCATATACACCTACTTCAATCATCTGACATCTTCAAATCRCACAGAGCTTTTGCTCTCCAGTGGTCATAAAAGTTGCACAAGCTCACAGTAATACATGATCAGTATGGCCACTGATGTCAAGGGACACCTTCTACTAGCTGCTCAGCTCTCCAAAGTGAGGATTTGGGGAAAGATCTTTAAACTACTTGTTCTAACACAGAACAACACAAATTCACAATTCAGGCACTTCCACTGGACACTTTACGGCCTATAAATTTATTTCTTTTTATGTAAGATTAATTTTATGAAGCATTTATCAAGTGCTCAGAGTTTTTAGAATTGATTTTCACAGTGACATGTTCTGCAGGTTTTATATCTACAATTTTACACRCATGACAAGTAATAGCTATTCAGACTTTAATTTTCAGGTGCAAAAGTAAAGACCAATGTTTCCCAGTGTGGTTTTCCGTGGCCCTAACAGTAACCTAAACACGACTGACTTTGGGAGGACACATGGTAAAAGTTCCCTAATGTACTGTACATAAAATTAYACTTGTCCTTTAACCTTGAACTAGCTCTTTCTTCATCTCACCTCTAGTTTCCTCAAAATTCCCCCTTTTATATCAAAAGAATTAACAAAACCAGTCAAGATTTCCTGTTGGGTTTAAAATTTCCAATTCTCCGTCACTCACAAGTAACACCATACATACTGAATAATGATTAACTTCAGTTAATTTGAAGATTTGGAGTATCTTTTGGAGACACTTTTAATTTGTCCTATAGCCTTAATCACCTACAGCCTTAATTTGCTACATTAGAGAAGCTCTATCAACTACATAGGTGCACAAAGCTCAGAAAAACCTTTGGCATTACCATAAAAGACAAGAGTACAAATAACTGAAACAGAGACACGAAAAGCACACAATCTATCTGACATACAAAATATATATATATATATATATATATATATATATCCTTATCACAGAATTGCTAGATATAAATGTTTACCAAAATATTCATCTCTTCTACAGTGTATAAACCAATGTTGCATTTAAATCAGCTTAGTCAAAATAAGGGGCCCAAATCTGTCCCATGACACACTTCCTTTCTAGCTCAAGCCGTCAYGTCCTTAAGAGCAAGATGGTGAATGCAGCAGTATCGTAACAGCTGAGAGTGTTGTTTTGGGGCTAGGACTGATTTAGAGCTTASACCCTGAATCACTGAGTCTTTGATGGGAAAGGGCTCGCAGCAGTGCCTGCTCCTGCCCATGCAGAGCCAGGTCACTGCATTACGGACTGCAAGCAGTCTTAAAGCCTGGACTCAAAACCTGCAGGGGTGAGATCTCTGTCACAGTTTGGGAACTCCTTCAAATTTGCCAGAGTGGGCAGAGGAAGACAGCCTCAAAAGTCTGAATTTGTTTACCATGGTATTTTCTTCCTTAAATGTTATCCCAGCTTTCAATATTCATAACTTGAAATTTGGAGGGAGAAAAAACTAGTAGGATTAGTGAATGGCAAATAAAATTTACTTGGGCTCAGCACCAAAACATACCAAGTCTTAGTGCAGGGCTGCTTGGGAAAAAAACAAAAAATAAACAAGAAAGATGTCACATTGAAAATAAAACATTCATTTAAACTACAGTCAGATCCCCTTAACTTGCATTTGAGTTATCTGCACATGAGGTTACTGTACCTGGATATATATGCTGCTTGTGGTAATCAGTGTGGCAAAACACACTGTAAGAATCAACAATTYAATAATCAAAAGTTAGGATTTTCTCTTATTTTAATTCAGAAAAAGAGAGTTTAACAAAATGACGTGAGTTAACTATATTTTACTAAATGATTTGCTTTTACAGCTGAAAAGCGATACCTCAGTTTTAAAAATAGGTGTGTCACATATGCAGCAGCATTGTGACTTGTACTGCAGATACAAWCAGTGACACTAGAAAAACTATTTCTAGTTATGTCATTATCTATTTACTTGASCTTAGCTATTTGACAATAAAGGCTACATTAGCCTCAGAGATAAGATTGATTTTGTCATGTTTCTCCTATAATACCTGCACTACAGTAATTCACAAGAATAGAGAATTCTATATTAAGATCTCAAATGAACTCAAAATTTTCCATCCAGGCTGGCTGGTGACAGATGCTATGAAATCCCTGAAAGTAAGTAAAGTAGCAATCATTCTTGGGATTGTATTATTAAGCAAGAATGCAAAGTTTCTTCTAAAAGCCACAGTCTTCCTCTTTCGATTGCAGAGAAAAGACCTGAAAAAGCAATGTGTGAAAATGTACAAAAAGATATTCTGAATTTTTTKACTTTTTGTTTTTAGTTTAAATATTTTGAACAAAACAATTTAGRATACTTTTAGCCAACCATTTTCAGGTGGTGTTTCTCAGGAATACCATCAGAATCTCAAATCAGTTTCTGAAACTATAATAAACTGCTTTTCTATTTATCTGCTAAATATATAGGACAGGAGCATGATTTATGGTCATATAAATGAGAATAAAAAACATTACTGAATAAAATCCTCAAATACTTACACAATCAAAAGTATCTTAGAAATTTCATGAATGAGAAGTAATAGCCTGGAGCCCAAAAAACACTAACAACTACGTTATGTAAGATTTAACAGCTCTGAATCAAATTCTACCTTTATACTTCCACTGTGTTCTAACTTACGATTTTAGTTCTTTGTCAGTGTTTAGAAATTTTACAYGAACAATGACACCAGTAGCCCAGATTCTTGGCCACATCCAACAAATGCAGAAAGGATAACTGATTAACATTTATATTTTAAATAAACATTAACCAAAAAAAAAAGGCAAAAACAAGCAGCCCTTACAAGCAAAGTAAGTTGATTCAAGTTGTACCATATGCACAGAACTTCCACGACTGCGTGTTAAGTTTTAAAGCTTCAGGGTCACCTACAGGATCCACCCACTGAAACACACAGGGAATCCCTATCTCTTACAAGATGAACTTCATCTGGGGATTTCAAAATGGTCTATAGAAGGAGAAAAGCAGCACCATAGTAATTTCAGGTGGAGRAAATGAAGGCCCAGAAAAATAAATCTGGAATTAGAACCAAAGACACAGGGCACTGAGCTATCCATCACAATCCTAATCACATTCTTCGCTATTATGATTTGAAGTCGGGCATTACAGATGATGGAGGGAGGAGGTAGAAATAGAATAGAAAAATTAACATCAAAAAGAACATTAGTTTCATGCCTTAAATGACTTGCAGTGGATCCTATAAAGAGAAGCAGTAACAACTCAACTAATTCACTGTGGCTCAGGAGGGCCAAACGATTCTGCCTGCAGACATGAGCTTACAGTGGGGATTCCTCACTAATGAGCCTAGAAACACGTTTCAAGCAAGGCAGGCAAGGCTGAGTTCACAGCAGTACAAGCCCTAGGTGTGCTATGGCCTCCTTTCCTCACTGCAGGAGGAACCAGCAGCAWTAGAGGATGAGAACAGGCCTTCTTCTTGCTTCCCACCCATAACAGTGATAGTCCTGACATGCCTTGTCATGCCTATTCCCGTYCCCTGCCTGTGCCTGAACTCTTGTATTCTGAACAAAAGAATTTTATTTAGAAAACTGGCAGAGAGCAGCAAAGCTCTCACAACCTTCCTGCAATCATTATCGCACCCAGCTCCAGCACCTTCCAGTCTTGCACTCAGCATCAAAGATGCAGCGTCCTTCCAGTTACACTGAGTAACTCCAGCAGTTATCACACAAGCTCCTTTTTGGGCCTTGTAAACCCCCTTATCACAATCCTCTCTACGTACATCTATCCTGAGACAGGGAGGAACTCTATAGCACACTCAGCTATCTCGGTCCCCCATCACAGGCAATGGTTCACTGCAAAAAGGCAAAGACTCACATGAACAGAGCACACTTCCTCAACAAAATCCACTATTTTCACAAGGTTTGGCTAGCTAACCCTTTGCATTACTTCAGCCTTGCCTACAAATGTGGAACAGTCTGACWATCTGGAGCGCTACCAAGCATCTTCGTTTTCTCTCAAAGATAAAGAAAGGGAATATCTGAAGTAAACATATGCAAAACAATCTAAATAACTCCAAAACACTTACATAGCTTTGCTGTCTCTCCCTTCCCCCACCTCCCACGCCATTCTTGCACTGGTATTTGAGATTTACATCCCTTACAGAACTGAATGTTTTTAGTTTCTTGCTCAGAACCATGGGGCTAACAAAAGGGTAAATTGTCTGTTTCCACTTTCTCCCATGCAATTCCATAAAGCTAGTGCTTCAGGTAACTACCGTAATGGTAGGGTACAGAACAGAGAAGTCACCTTTTAAGGATACGTAAGAGAGAATTTCTCTGAGAGAAATGACAGTGGACAGCATGCACTTTCTTTTTATCTGTGTTAAGATAACTAAAGAGCAAATCTTTGTAATAAGAYGAAGACCTCTTTTAAAATCAACGAAATATCATCATCACACTTTAAAAATGTTTCAGCCTGACAGTCCTGTAAGATACAGCTGTAACTTCAAATATTCCCAGCAACTAAACCAAGAAGTGCTTTCTTTGRATCACTTGTCAATGGATGCAGACAACTCGTCTACTTTACTTCAAGAGAGTTTTCTTATTATTGTTRTTGAAACACTACTGCCTTTCTATATTCACACAATCTGGCTGGTAAGTGAGCTAGATGAAGCACTCTATGCCAGCGACCAAAAAGTTTTATTCAACAATATGGATGCAGTCAACAAACATATTCTGAACAATCAAACACTTCCATTCCCTGCAAATTGTTACTGCTGCTGCAATTGAAGAGAGTGACACTGATGRGGAAACGAAGTCATGACTCTCGTGTATTCAAAGCCTGGTACRGAGTGGAGAATCTACTAACACTCTAAACTAGCCTGAGAACCATTTTCTCTGTTTGTTCCAGTTAATTCATCCCATTCTAGAACATGAAACTGTTGATGTTGTGTTCCCATTAGAAATAATGCTGCACTGTCAAATTCCAAGTAACACTTTAGAAAAGTCTACTCCATTGTTACAGGAAATTCCTCTTTTTCGTTACAAAGGTGAAATGCTAGAAAAATGTTCTTACTGTTTTTTTCAAGGGCTTATATAGTACACTTGTCAGCACTTTGTGAACACTTTCAATGCTTCTTTATTTTCAGTGTTTTCCATCTGGCAGCAAAACTGACAAAAACTATGAAATAGCGAGGCTCAAACTATCAAAATTTATGGAAATGATAGCGACTTTATGGAAAACCTTCTCACTCCCCTGAATTTTTTCAGATTCACCTTTTTCAAATGACTAGTTCTCAACTTGACAGGATTTCTTTCTTCTAGACATCCTCACTGCGCACTCATCTGCCAAATTTAAAGACRACACCCTTCCTGCTCCTTCTATTATTTAAAGTTTTATCTATCTCTTCTCGGATTTTCCCTCCTGCTTATCCCCAGAATTTCTAATAGTACACAAATATTTGGCATGAATTAAAAAAAACTAATTATCCTTATCGTAATGCATTGTAATTTCATGTTCTAAGTTATTTGGTTCAGATATAACAGTCATAAAAAAAGAAATGATGCTATAATTCCTTATAGTCTGAACAAGCAATAAAACGCAGCCAGATAAGACAATAAGAAATCTGCGCAAGGAAGGAAGCTTTGCAAGACCAAATCTTTGTAAGATACAAATTTCCATTCTGCCTGTACAGAATATTTTGAAATCTTTACAGTGGTTTAGGGATTCCAAWTTTTTTCTTGCTAAAAATCACAGTCCATATCCTATAGTTGTCAAAAGAGCAACAATTAGAGCAAGTACTGCATAGGTATGCCAATTTTCTTAGGAAGAAAGTAAAAAAGGAGGGAATCTACAAAATGTAGTCAAATTCACTACATTAGTGAAAATATAATTAAAACCTTATTAAAATTAAATTACCTTATTAAAAAGTGCTGTGGGAGATAACACCCTAAAGGCAATCATTATCCAGCATAGCTAAGAAGATAACAAATGGCAGGTTGTCTCAACCAGCCAGGATGTGATAAATGACTTCCTCGCAATTCTAAATTGATAGTCACAAGTCAGAGTGGATGGTCAAAGTYAAGGAACTCGTCTTCTAGCTTCTCCCACTCTCTCAAATCTGAGAGAAATAAGGCCAGCAGTTCTAGCCTTGCAATCAGCAAGAGCCTACTTACCAATTCTGACATCCCTATTATATGAACTTAACAGGCAAACTCCTTACTTCATGAGCATCTGCAGCAGACCTTGAAGATCAAGCTCTGTAAAACCATACCTCAATTGGATGTACTCACCCTTCTAACTCATTTTGAAGGCAGCACTGCAACTGTCTAAGTCTTTATGCATTTAAAAACATGGAAAAAAGACAATCCTTTTGATAAGAAATATTAGTAAATAAACAATGATACACTTCATAACAAAATAAAAGGCAAGCATGYTCTGCCCATAGTTACTATTCCTTCATGTTAATAACGTATATATAAATTTAGGCCCTAGTTGCTCACTTACAGGAATATATACATATTTTTGTGGTATGAATATGCTCAAGGAGTGAACAAGAAAGTACATCCTTCAAATGAGAATAAGTTGTCATAATAATTCATAGTAATACACCCACGTTGTAAGAATAACATTATAAACTAACTAAAAATACAACTTTTAAAATGAAAAAAAAGAGGTATGATACATGAAGAGTTTTCTTTTTTTTTTTTTTTTTTTTTTTTTGAAGGAGGTGTATGCCAACTTGCAACTATCACCAGTTTGCTTAAAGGTGTCTTTATGACTTCATATTTTCTAGGACAACGCAGCACTGCAAACATCGAAACTTAATTTTCCCCTCCACTCATTATTTTTCATTCTCCAATACATAAATTGTCTTTATTTTAAAGGGAAATAATATAACATTCAAAGAAAAAACAACAAAATAATAAATTTACAAACATACGCATGAAATAGAAGCTAAGAAATGAGTGCATCTACAGGTAAGAACAAACTGTGCTGAGGAGGGAAGGTCAGGGAGCTGTGAGAGATCTAGAGTGCTGTCCAGTGTGCTGAAATTATTCACAGAGAAGTAAGCATGCGCAGAATTCAGTAGGTATACGATAACGACTCATTTAAAAAATAAAGAAATAAAAATYATGGTACRTTTCAGGTTATGAGCAGTTTCCCAAGAGTGCATATGCATAAACTGGTATTGTCTGCATTTATAATATGCTTATAGCAATTTATAATATGCCAATAAGTATTCACTGAAGCAGATCAAGTAAGTTAAATACCCTTTCCTTTCCACAGCTGATATGAGTTGAAATTCTAGTCAGTGCTATATAGAAAAGAATTTTTCACTTTTGCAGTAAGAATGAGCTCCATTCAAAATGTCTCTGAGAAAGACCTCAAGCTAGGAAAGCCTGCTCTGCCTTAGAGAAAAGGCTGGAGGTCAAATTCAGTACTATTTTGTTCATCAGTGTGAAGAACAGCTAAGTATCACTGTAACTTATGTTTTTATATAATTGTGAATGTGGGCCAACTATGTACTTAATGCAGATAGATTATAGGCTTTTTTCCCCCCCTTAAAAATTCTCATTTAGATAGCCAGAGTCAGGCAAAACTGGATACAGCTGTAGGACTGACATCACAAGTTTTGCAGAGGAGAAAGTTATTAGTAGACTCATGCACTTTAAGCCTCCCTGGTGCTTTTTCTTGACTAATGGAATAGCTGAAACCAACTAGATTCCAGTGTCAGAGAGCTGTCTTCAATCAGAACAAGGTTTTGTGGCCACTACAGCAGTTGCTTGTTAAAAAGGTCTCTGGATTTGAAAGTACTTATCAAAAACTAGGCTTAGAGCACAGGCTTTATTGATAAGTAATTTCTATCTTAGATAATTTTCATTTCAACTGTATTTGCCACATGTCATGCCCCAGAAGAAAAGCATCTGCAACAGAGAGAGTTGTTCAGTTGTTCAGCTGTTTATAATGGAAATCATTCTGAATGGTACATAGAGCAAATAATCAGTTTTTCAGCTTCCAGATTTTTTTTTCCAATGCCATATCAGCTTTGTTCAGCTACTGGATTTAGCCGCTAGAACAAATTCAGAAAATTGTCTCAATTATAGCCATTGCTTCAATCTAATTAAGGATCTAAACAGGCAGTGAAACTCAAGTGAATGGGAGATTATAACTGAAGAAAAAGCCAACAATCACTAATTAAAAATGATGGAAGATGTTTTTGTTTGGCTGTGGATTTYTGTTTGTTGGGGCTTGAGGCTTTTTTTAAAAAAACACAACTTAGCAGGAAACAGTTACTATAACTTTTTAATACAGCAATGTTTCCTCTGTAAAATCTCAGACTAACATTACAAGGAAATTCAAATGAAAAGAAACCTGAAAAGAAACCTGAAGCCTAATATTTTAAATTCAGAACTGCATAAGAATGAAAGATGGAGAATATACAAACAAGCCCAAAATTTCAATTTGTTGGAACTAGGAATTCCAGAGACAAAAGCAATTATAAACTGTAAGCTTTCTTCATGAAACCTGTAGGCAAGCTTCAGCAGCATCAGAAGACATGCCTCAGCAGATTTTAAGCACAGCCTATAAACATAAGGAGGAATGTGGCTACTGAGATATGGAATCTTAAGCTTAAAATCCTTTATCAGTGGAAGCCCAATTTTAAAATCAATACTGGTATTTGACACACAGCCAATACACAGGAACTCAGGTTGATGAAATATGCTTTTATCACCTTGTTTTTACAGAAAGTCTGACAATCGCACTAGGCAGCCAGCAGCATTTACGTAATCTTATCAGGAAAAGCACCCTGTAAAGAACTGGCCTTGTCCGACAGTAAGCTAATAAAAGCACTACAAGCAATCTCCTATTTTCTTACTGATAACAGAAGAAATGTTTTCTGTTCACAGGAAAATGAAACAGAAATAAAGAATCAAAATTGTAACAAGTCTAACTCTCATTAGGCAAATCTTCCCATTTTTTCCATTGTCATAAAATTGCCTGTTCATAAGAATCACACGCTGCACCAAAACAATAACGCAAGTGGGAAATCTTATTCATAAAGAACTTTTCTTTTAGATAAACATGCTTTCAAAAGGTAATGAAGCACTCCACACTGATCTACAGTGATACTATGAGAGCACTTTAACCAATAAATGCACAGCAATTTATCACCACAAAATTACATAAAAACTTCATCAGGAAGCAACAAGTGTCCTGTAACYGCACATACAAATGGACTTCCATGTAAACATGATATGACTGCAGTTTGGACAACTATGTTAAGAAAACAAGAATAACCCTGCTATGTCTTTTGAGAAATACTATATAAAATTGGCTATATACAGGATTAGTGTTTTTGTCACGTTGTACGTAACAGCATCATGTCCAACTAACACAAGCATTACTTTTAAGACAGACTGGGAAGGAAAAGCAATGTGTCATCAAACTACACTAGTAACCTGTTTTATTACACTTGGAGGTCTTCCCTCTTCCCCAATGCATCTCTTGCAGGGTAGACATTATACCTCCTACAAAGAACTGCATTCCTGCACTCAACCTCCCTGCACTTCCTGCAACAAATTACTATATGCTAAGTGACAGTTTCTACCTATCTGTTGAATTATATCTGTGAAACCTTAAGAACAGAACTTAAGATAAACAGCAACAAGAACAAAAAAGATCTGACTGAAGAATTATTTCCTTAATTTCTAGGAATTCTATAGTTTTATTCCTTGTATTATATATCTGAAATCACCCAAAGAAGAAAAAGAACAAGGGTATCATCTATTTTATTAGCACTGAAATAACTGCACCAACATTTTCAGTATCTTAAAACACTTGTATCAGATATTGCTCTGATTTTATCTTTTGGTAAAAGGAATCAAAGTGGTTATGAAATTAAACTGCACTGAATATTGTGCTTATCCATGTTAAAAAAAAAAGCATTTTGCTTAACTTAAGGATGTAAGGCAATAAAACAATGTAAACAAACACGTAAAACATTTCTTTACCACGTTTAACTAATTACAGACAGGTTTCAAGTACTGACTACAAAGGTATGCATATCACGATTGCCATGAAAATCATTTACTAGAAACATATAGCCACTACTATAGTGTGCACACATACACACACACAAATTGCCTTTAAAAATATTTCATCATATTACACTATTTAAACAAATAGCAAGTAACATTACTTATGTAAAGGTAAAATAATTTATTCCCATCAAGGACATACAGCTACTGCAACTGCCTCAAAAAGCATCTCAATATCTCCTAAGCTATTTACAAGCCTTAAAGTAAATGTTAGGAGTAACTTTAGTCTGGCATTTAAAATAAATGTTAGCAGCTACTCTAATTTGGCATTTGAAATTACCATTAGGTTTCGGTCTCATTTCTCACTTGAAGAGAAGATCTGCTAACAAAAAAAATGCCTGCTCTTCACAACAAATGTACATGTATCATTTCAAGGAATATATGTCAGTTTTTTTTTTTTTAAGATAGAGGTCATAGAACAAAAATACCAAGCTCAAGTCCAAAGCACCATACTGTCTCCACCCATATCAACATATATATTTAAGGCCTCAGATGGTAACAATGCAGAGTTGCAGATCTCTTGCTATCCCATTGCATTTAAGATAGCAAAATATGAACATGTTGCTAAAATACATAGGTCAAGTGCTTCTTCTGCAGCATAGAGTTGTTGGCACAGTTCAATTTCACATCAAACTATGACAAGCATTGGGGAGGGGATTAGAAAAGGGTGAGATAGACGCTTAATTAGGCAGATTCACAAAATGATGTATCAGCACTTGATTTTGATAGTAGTGGAGAAAAAGAAAATTCCTCTCTACATTTTATTACACTCTTAAGTTCTGTGAAGGAAACTAATATTCATCATCACCCCTATTGAAATAATAAAGATATTAAGACTATAGAGATGTAGTAAAGTAAAAAAATATATATTTACCAGTAAATTATAGACAGTGTTTTTCCTCTACAGAGGATTGGAACTAGAAATAAAGCCGTAACAACACGGCAAATCCACTGCTTGTTAAAATTAATAGTAAGATATCAAATACTCTTACAACTGTAGGATATGGGGAAGGTTTGGGGGTCAGGGAAGACAAGAATTATTACCAAAATAAGCACGGGGTATTCCTGTAGAAATGCATGCAAAAGTCATATTACAGTTCCAAAGTCTTTTCTTTCCAAGAAAATTCTTGAAAGACAGCTATATGAAGACTGACTTGTATTTGTCACTGTCTTTCTTCTTTATTAAAATATCTCATACTCTGAAATGATTACTTRAACAGATTGAATTTTTGCTTCTCATTGATACGATATCCATTCTGCTAATCCTTTTAAAAACAGCATTTACACTTTCCAGTACCACATTTTGAAAAACAATAGTTGAGCTAAACTGGCACAGTACCCATAGCACGAGGAAAAAAGTTTGGCAGCAGGGACTATCTTCTCTGCTGTATCATTGGCTTTTATAAACATGATTGTATCATTCTGAGTATACAACATTCAAATTCATTTTTCCACAGTAGTCATGGCAATTTACTCTATGACACTTACAAACTCCAGGTTAATGTTAGTAAGTAAGTTTGCTAAGCTTCACTCCATTACCCTATCCAATTTTCTCTACTGTATGAAAATTTCTCTATACACTTAACTCACCTTAAAAGAATAATTCACGTCTCTGCACGAGGCAGTGTAAATAAAGTCTATTTGAAGAACCTCACTTCATAAGACAAGAGGCAATGGGCAGAAACTGAAGCACAGGCAGTGCCGCCTGACCGTGAGGGGGAATTTCTTCCCTGTGAGAGTGACAAATCACTGGAGCAGGTTGCCCAGAGAGGTGGTGGAGTCTCCTTCTCCGGAGATCTTCAAGGCCCACCTGGCTGCAACCCTGTCTAACATGCTGTAGGTGCCCCTGCTGAGCAGGGAGGTTGGACTAGATGATCTCCAGAGGTCCCTTCCAACCTTACCAATTCTATGATTCTATGAAGTACGAGAACTTCAGCTGCATAGAATTTGTGATGCCGCTAATCCTGTAACACTGTTCAGTGGTTATAGTCACTCATAGATGTGTTTTATCTGAAAGTTCGAATAAGCATCTCTGCACACTTAAAGATGATTGCCACATATTGGTCCGGTTTTAAGAACATTTTTAAGTGTAGGATTAATTAAGGGCCACAAGTGCATAGGTATCTGTCATAGGTATCYSCCCTCAGTCTKCTCTTCCCCAGGCTGAAGAGGCCCAGCTCTCGCAGCCGTTCCTCACAGGACAGGTGCTCCAGCCCTCTGACCATCTTCGTAGCCCTACGCTGGACTCTCTCCAGTAGCTCCATGTCTCTCTTGTAGTGGGGAGCCCAGAACTGGACGCAGTACTTGAGATGAGGCCTCCCCAGGGCTGAGTAGAGGGGCAGGATCACCTCCCTCAACCTACCAGCAACAGAATTAAACAAGTTTACCTAATTCACTGTGAACCTTGAAACACTTTGCCACTGCAGTGAGCTCTATGAGTAGACAGGAGCTAAATACTCTTTCACAGATTTTAATGTTATTGCAAGGAAATCATCTAAAATTCTCTAGCAATAAGAGTTCAACATAGAATCTGTAATACCAGCAATAAGACGACCTTTCAACACTTCATTTCCATGTCTTCCTGAAATAGTGTGATGCTTTTGCCACTCTAGGAAGTCCATTTAACTGCTGGACAGTTGTGTTTCTTTATTTAGCTCTTTCACCTCAAGTCATCTGCTAATGGAAAGGGAGAGGAAGCAGGTATTCACACAAACAGAATGAGTAGACACCATGAACCCAGAAGAACTGAAAGCCATAACCTCACCAACACAGACCAAAGTGTTGAGTTCAAGCAAAAGAGTTTCCCCTTGCGAGAACCATGCTGCGAGCGCTTAGGGGGGATAGAGGACCACATACATAAGCCTGAGCAACCTCTTTGGTCAGTAATAAGCCTGGTACACTGTTCCCAAAGCAGATCCACAACACAAATCAGAACATCACCGGAATTTACATAAGCTGACAATATTATGTGAAAAACCTAGACTTTAGGACTTGACTTACAATATCTATCAGTAATACCAGGGAGCTTCATAAGAGACGACCACATATTCAAGCAGGACAGTTCATTTCTGTCCAGCAGAAGAAAATTTTGCAATTATATTTTAATGAGCATATTACAAGTTTTTAAATATTAATAGTAGAAGACAAAAGGAACTTTCATGAGCTTAATTTACCAGGCCAGTTTGCTCTATTCTCCTGCAGAATTTCCAAAAATTTCAAGATAAAGCTTTGTTTTCCAAGACATGAGAGTCTTGTTGAAAAGAAGCAAATCAGCCCTCATATGGGGGGGGGGAGAGTATATGAAATGATTCTTATCATTTACAAAACTCCACACTTCCCTCCACCACCCTAAATTAAGTATCACATTTAGCTGACCTCTGTGTGAACATTGCACATATTCTTCAGTTAAATCTAATGATCAAATCAAAACAAGAATGACAGAAAACAATTTTAAGCTAGGTAACACTTTAAACTTCTGCTTTTCACATCTCAGATCTTAATATGAAGAACAACTTCCACCTGAACCTTTATCATTAACCAACCACTGGAAGAAAAAAAAAAAACAAACAAAATCTAAAGTTTTATGTTTCAGTATATAACTCCTCAGACATTATGAACTCTTATGACAGTGTTATTGCTAACTAATTGGGTAATATTTCCAGGGATACCGTTTATCTCAAAGGTGCCCAAGTGAAAAACAGAAGAATCATGTTCACTGAACTTGTCAAAGCCAAATACTGAATGAAAAAGGCAACTCAAAGAAAAAGAAGGAAAAAAAGAAGTCTCCAAGCTTACCAATACTACAATCACTCAAGCCTGTTGATAAATCATCAGATAAATCATCTGTTAAACTTAACAGTTTCCTGAAAACTAGGTCAGAGGAACTACAAGAAAAAAAAAAGTTAAAACACCACTTCTCTCGGTGATGCAGTTTATCACCCCATCTCTCAGATAATCCTTAAAAGAAGATCATGTCTGTTTCCCCAGTAGCTCCACTTTTCCATATAGAAACAGTGAACAGAAAGACCCAGAGGCCAGAAATATGTTTATAAAAAAGATGTCTATATTATGTCCAACACATACTTCTATACTACCTAGAAACAAGCTATTTGTTTCTTGGGGCAGAGGGGAGGGTTCTGTTTCTCTTATCCAATACATATTTAATCTACACATACTAAAAAGAAAGATTCCTACCTGCAAAAATATTATTAAAAACTGGCACACATTTTCTATGTCTTTTGTTCTAACCATTACTGTAACATGAAATTACAGTTTTCTTATTAACTAGAACAACAGGATACTATACTTATTGATGGAACAACATTATTGTACACTTATCAGTCACAGAGAACAGAGGTCAAGGGATGAAAAACAACACACTGATGCCTTTTAAATGATAATAAAGGCTAAGTTATAGAGCCCATGCCTACATCTACCATGAAATGCACATGCATATTAATAATATTAAATAAATGCAGGCTTTAACATGGTATTATTATTGTTTTTAAACAGAGATACTAATCTCATTAAAACATTTTTTCATCCAATTTCTAATATTAAGAAACTGCTACTTGACAGTTTATACGGAAAAATGCCRACTGCTTGGCAGTAACAGTGAACTACATGCACTCAAACAAAAATGTTAAAATCCCTGAACTGCAATTTGCAACTTTTTTTTTCTCTTTTTATTTTTACATATGCTGCTTTTTTCTGTAATTCAGAGACATTAACCACAGGAGATTGCTTTACTGTACTAAAGCATGCTGCAACCGTGTGCATTGTGTAAAGCTACAGTACATCGCAGGCTGCTGAGCAGCCAGAAACGCYGGCTAGCAAAGGCAGGCTTGTCCTACCGTATCAGATCAAACCTTCCTCTTACCTCGACTTCCTTGCTCTTCTCTTTGTTTCTGCCCATTGAACTTCTCCCATTGCTGGCCGTCTCCCGCGCTGGGACTACAGAAATCTGTTGGAGGGGCATTTTTACAGTGCTGCAGGTTGCCAATACCTGATTGGATGCCTTATATCTTCACTCCCCCCGAGTAGCCCACCTGTATAATTGTTCATATCCTTGCTTTGCCAAGCTCAGCTCTAAATAAAAGGGGGAAAATATTATTTGAGAAACTGTGCAGCGCATGCCAGGGTCTTCCATCAAAACAGTAAAGGAAAGCATACTGAAAGCAAAAAGAAGAAACAGCAAACAAAGCAGTAAGGCATCATAATCCACAGAGTTTTGCATTCTTCGAGGGCTGAGTTACCGCGAGGTGCAGCTCCCCCGCTCTGTCCCTGGAGCACCCCCTCGGCCCGCCACCCCCCGAGAGCATTGCGGGAGACAATTCAATTTCTGTGTTACCTAATGACTGTCGCGGAAACCAAGGAAACCCAGGTCCCGCTGGCCCGTATTAGCAATCGCTTCCCTTTAATGGCACCGGCTCCCACGTTTGCAGCGGCTGCCACTTCTGCATTTGTTTCCCATCCCATTGCACAGGAGTCCACTAAGCACCCACAGACACTGCATGGTGCTGACTAGGTAAAGCAGCATAAGGCTGAAAAGCTTAGTGTCCTATTTTGGAGCCAAAATCTCCTCCTTTAAAAGCACGGATAGCTTGCTGTGTCCTTCATGCGTCTACAATAATCTGCTTAGGTCAAAGGATCTGCCTTGAAGTGAAGAGCAGCAGTAAGCGAATGAGGTGTAAAAAGGAAGACAAGACTGGGAGCAATTGCAAATGCGCCTTTCCGAGSTTGAGAGTAAAAAGTTAACCCTTTGCTGGGCTCTTCTTTTCCTGAGACATCACCAGAAGCACGCGCAGCAGGGTAAGCCAAAGGCAGACGCACACAGAGGCTCCACAGTAGCGCGCGCAGTCGGAAAATGCAGCGTACTCGAGCTCATCCTCCTATCCAGCAGCTCCTGCTTCTCCCACTTGCAAGACAAAGATCACCCAGGAAAATTGTCTCATCCTCTCCTCTGCCCCCCCCTCCAAAATACAAAACAATAGAGGAATATCCAAGGTGCAGGACTATGGGAAAGGATATGAAGAAAGGAAAGCCTTAGCATTTATATTCCTTAAAAATATTTATTATTAATAATAAATATTAAGGGGGTGGCAAAACTGGCTCTGTTAAAGGTATAAAGAAATACCTAGATTAGAAGTCAAAATATAAATAATACGGGAATCAAAGTAGAAAAAGACAAAACCAGAGCAAATGCCTTTATTTCTAGCTGTGTACGGTTACGCTGTGAATTCTACCAAAAAATAAAGGTACTTCCATGCCGCCTGGATATTCTTATAAAGCCACACGTGGAAGATTTAAAACACTTGCTTCACTCCTCCATTATTTTAGTTTCTACTTCCCAGTTTGAGTTAGAATCACACAACGGGTAAGGTTGGAAGGGACCTCTGGAGATCATCTAAGTCCAACCCCACCACCCCCCCGCTCAAGCAGGGTCACCTAGAGCTTGTTAGACAGGGTTGCAGCAACAAGGACCCCCCCTTGCTGAAGCCCAGGCTTGAGCCAGGGACCTTTAGATCTTCAGTCTAACGTTCTCCCAGCCGAGAAGAACTTACTAGAGATTAAACTGACATAAATTAGGACCTGATCCACACTGTCATCTCAATTTTACCTCACTGGTTTAAACTAAGTTATACTGACACACTGAAACTTAAGCATTTATCAAATACATTAAAGCAGCATGGTAACTTTCACTATGAGTTTAGACGCATGTGTATATTTGTGTGCACGTATATATGTATGTGTGTGTGTGTGTGTACATATATATATATATATATATATGTTTGCACTAGTGAAATAGCTTCACAAAGCATAAAAAGAAGTCTATTCCCATTTGCACCGTTCCTTTAAATATTTTAATTTTTACATGTTTAYTCCATCTTTACTCTCTGATTTTTCAAAATCAGTTTGAGTATGTTTAAACAGCTTGAAACGACAYAGGAAGATTTTTCAGAATTTTGATGACAGACCCTTGCTTACTGAAACAGTTCTAATCCAAAGATGTATTTTAACAGTATTCCAAGACAAGAAATGCCAAATACCAGGCTGGTAAAGTTTAATTGTTAATCTTAAACTCTACTAAAATGTAAAGGAAATTCTTATTAGATTAACAGAAAGTTTTAAAGGTACAGACAAACTCTTTTCCTTCCTCTGAGAAAGGACTGGATTAGGAATCCCTAAATCTGGCTCTGTTTAGTCATGACAATCACCTACCTCTTTGATAAAAACACTAGTAGAAAAACAGTATTTTTAAGGACTTAAAATGGAGCTTTTCTGTAGTGTGTGTTTCCATATCTAATTAGGTTTAAAAAAATCCACTTACATTTTGACACTGGGSAAATAACTCTGCATTTTAAAACATCTAAATTTGAGATTCAAGTTAGCGATTTCTAGGTTAACTAGTAATCTCTTTAATCCCATCTATGTCTGTTTTAGTGATCCAGAATAAAGACCTTAAAGGGTGTGATGTGCTTAGTTCTTTTTAAGATGAATAAATCCTGTCCCCCTTTTTCCCTCCACAGTGAACTATATAAGCCATTAACAGCTATAAAAAAAAAATGTGATCAAGGGATAAAACTTTACAATTGAATAAATGCATGCTTGCATTCCGCTTAAGGGTTTCACTAATAACAATTCTTTGCCATGTTGAGATTTCAAATTAACACGTCCTTAAACTGCATACATTGAATATTGTTCTCCCCTCCTCAAGTTTTTTTTAAACAGAAGTTGCAAAACTACCAAGCTTTATACTGCTATATGTAGATATGTGGAGAGCACCACTGCTTCTTAAGAAATTACTGGAAGCCAAGGGACATATCCAAGATCACACCATAAAACTCTGGCAGCAGCACAGTTAGGATTATTATTCAGATCCAAACTCTAGTCTTGTATTCCCTCTCTGCTTTTTCGAGTATGTATTCCATAGAATTTTAAAATAAAAAGCCTCTGCATCTGATGTGAATACATCTATGATCTCTAAACAGCAGTACAATATGAGAATACATCTTGGAAAGACAACAGGACTGTTGATTCAATTTGCAATGTATTTTAACTCCCAGGGTCTCAAAACACTTCACAACATTTAGAGAACGATTTGCAGACTTCTGTGCTCCCCCCAACCACTTCTTACTACAGCTCAGGGAGTCGCCAGCTGGAGTCAAACACAAAAGAGGGGGTAGAGGATAAGCAGTACAAGCCTGAGGTAAGCTCCAGGTAGATGGAATATAACTTTGTCAGATATTTATTCTTCCCTCCTTTGCTGTGCAGGACTGTAACTCTACCTGCTCAGTTCCTTGAAAGTTACTGGCACTTCTTATAAAGAACTAAACTATGCTTACACTAGGTTTATGCTCTAACCTGCAACATGTGGCATCCCCCAGTCCATCCCCATCACTCATGCCACCATGACTACTACATACGCTTTCATACTTAGGGCACATACATTCTCCATACAAATAATCTGTGAAAATAGCTCCACAAGAAGATGGCCCAACTATATTTTCAGTGTTAGTATAGACAACAAAAAGGGATTAGAATTCAACTACACACACACAAACACACACACTGTTTTGTTTCTAATTTCATGAAGAGCACATGGTCTTCTTAGCATACCAGTTTAAACAAGCACACTATGGTGAAGCAAAAAGAGAATCGGATGAAGTCTGAGTAATGGTCCAGCCATGGTGTCATCAACAAAAGAATGAAGATCAGTGATATTGCCCCCTTAATCAACTTTGTTGTAACATAATTAGAATGAAACATTACACTGCCACTTTCCTAGTATGTTATTGCCACTCTGACTTGTTGCCATCACTTTCCAAATCCCTAACTTCTGCAAGATTCTTGAATTGAAGAAAATGTAAGCTTTTCCACATAAATAGCACTTTCTTTTATGAAAAAAGGGGATTAATTTCTACTCAGCATAAAATCATCTTCAGTTAAGACATATCATAGCCATTAAACAGTATTTTAAGACAAGAGCTGTACTCAAGTTAGAAGAAAATAGCATTTGCAAAAATAAAATGCTTAGATGTTGACAGAGCAGCCTACAAACATTTTGTCAAAAAGCAACATTGGCTATGAACAAATGATGTACAAAAATGTATAGGCTTACAGCTTGTAGTCCTGAGATCTAGGAATGAGTTCCATTTTCCTCAAAAACAGTTTAGAAAAGTTGCATATACTGCACACACTACACTCCCTTTACTCTGCTATCTGACCAAGGAGTTCTTACACCTCCATAAATAATTCCAATTTATTATCATGTTTCCTAYATACTCCATATATCTTACTTGACCTCTAGTCTATACCTTCAGTGTCCTCAAGGGTATATTGCTTTCAGCATTAAAGAACTCGGTCAGTTAGATTTTCATTTTGTTAATAAGAAACTTTTTTATGCATAAGGCTAACTATACCACCCCATTTCTCCTCATCATAACTTTATTTAAGAGCACAACAAAACAATGTGGCTTTACTAAAAGAGGTGCTGGGCTTCTGGGTAACTTTCTGTTACTGCACTTACATGTACAGCAGTCCTAGATAACTCTATATAAAGTACAAAACTTTCTGTAAACAAAAACTTTCTGCAAAGGAAGAATTCTGGTTCCCTATGATATTAACAAGTGCATGAAAGCACAAAAAGATAAACTAATATAACAACTGCAAATGTTAATAATAAAAGAAATAAACATTGTCAGCACACAGATTTAGAAAAAACAATCAATTAAAAATTAAGGTTACATACTACTATATATTTACATAGGTACATGTATTTATTTACACACACATGCATATAGACACATACATAAACCTCCAATAACAGTCTTTAAACACTGATTTTTCCTTTTCTGCAGAGTAAAGAGTGCTTTACTGCAGAGTAAAGCAAAATCGACATATATAAGTCGACCCACTGTATTTACTGTTATATTAAGCAGTGTATGTCAAAAAGGAATCCACTCTTACCCACAAATAATTAATGCGGTTTTCTTTCCCTTAAAATAGCACTTACTCTGCTACATAAAGTTTTGAGAGAACACACAGATCTCATCTATAATAGCAAATTTAATGCAGGATACCTGTTGTGCCTTCCAGTCTCTCCCATATTTGCATCTTAGATACAGACAAACAGGTCTGATCATTACAGCAGCTGTGGAACTGGATACCAATACTAGATAATGATCAGCTGGGATGAGGTACAGCTGCTTTAACTAGSAAAAGCTTCTATCATCTAAATTGAAAATGGAACTAGTAATTATCTAAAGCAAACCAGAAAGACTGATGTAAACCAATCCCTTGGGATTCACAGCATCCTCAAGTTATGTGACAGTAGAAGTAAACGAAATTTTTGGATAAATAAAAAAAACGCTTGTATCTCCTCTCACCTCTCCCAGTAAAAGAATAAATAAATAAATAAAATCCAGTGTAGTACAAAGTTAACCATGGAGTCAGAACAAATATGAAAACATATCTTTAGCCAAATAAAAATAAAGACAGCAAATATTTGAAAATGTTTCAAAGGAACAGGGACTGCATTACAAGCTATCTTTTCCTCTGAAAGGTGAAACCTGATCTTTGCCATCTCAATGAATGTATCTTAAATACTGTTCCRCACTGTGGATTGGCTTCAAGCAGAGGGGCCACAGGGATGCAGGAGCTTTAGACAGAACTCTTATGCAGGTAAGTCCCCATCAAAAGCAAAATTTAAAAGTTGTTTAAAATTGAATAAAATTTCTGTCTTTTTCACTAGTTAGGACATCAAATGACGGTGAGAGGTCGTATCAGAAGTTACTTTTGAAATGCTTTATGGAATTGATTTATATGTAGCAAGCATGTTATCAGAATGCTGTGGGGTTTTTTATTTTTTTTTTTTATTTTTTTGTAGCTTTATTTTTTGCCCACTTTTAGCTTCATAATTGGATAAAGTGCTGAGAAATACTACCTAAAGTATATGAATACAGTGTATTAAAGCAGTAAACAACTAAAACTTTCAAATAAATGAATGTCTTTGGATTTTTCTTCTTCCATGTCGCTAATTCATAGGTCAGTGCACATTATTGCACATCATTTCATCAGCATTACTAAGCATAGTTCTTTTTGCTCCACAGAAAGATTGAAGAACAAATCAGTACAAACATGAAAGAACATATTTGCCACTTCTAAGGTCTCTGCACTTACAGTATCTACTTAGAACACCTAAAAATCCAAGGTCTCAAGAGGATACAAGTCAAAGCAAATTAAAAAATTAAAACRTAATAGCCAGAAAGAGACTAAATTATTAAAATACACCTGTTACATAAAATAAAATGGCAGATGGCTGCCATGGTCAAAATTATCTGATTTTATATTTTCAGCAATGAAATACAGGCAACTTCATCAGCACACTGTGTCCTTTAAATCAGTCTGAGAACACAACTATGCACGCATTTGCAGAAATTCACTGAGTGCCAATATCAAAGAAACAGAGCCTGCCCTATGACTTTCCTAAAGATGCAAGTTATAACACGATTTTGGTCCTCCAGAGCCTTCATAAGGTTTTGACTAAAGTACATGCATTTGTTTGTTTTTATTCTGGTAATTATGAAACAGGAACGGTTTGGAGTATATTCAGGACTACACTAACAGAAATAAAACTTTACATCAAGGTAAACAACACCAATAAAAAGGAGCAGCAAACAAAAAAAAATGAAATTATGGGCTTAAAGCTGAGTTAAGATGCAGTGTTGTGTTTGCCTACCACCATTGTTGTCATATGCAGGCACCTTTTYTCACTGAACCTGAAAATGTTGCCATTACATTTCAAATGACAGATCTTCAATACACCAACCTACCTCACGTCATTGACTACACCTACTGCCTGCCAAATGCTCTCTCTCATGGCCATAGCAAACACCACACAATTCTGTAGGTGACTATCAAACGGTGAAGTTTGAGACTGTCCCATCTCCGCTGCTTTTTCAGTAGCAAATGACTCACTGTGTATCCTTGTGCTTCTATGCTTCCTGCGCGTCCATTAGTCAGGATTGACACTGGCAAATCTACCAAACTTTACTTTTTTCTGTAAATACACTTTGTTTTTAAGTTTGGCAAACTTAAAAGGCGACACAGTAAGAGAACATTATGCTGCGAATCTAAAGCACTGCACCCAGAAATATTTGCAGTATATCATAAAAATGGAATAAATGTAATACRCAMATAAATTGCAGGACTTCTTGAAAGWCTTTGCACACCAGAGTCTTACACATACTTTTGGTTTTGTTTTTTCTTCAGACCGCTTTGTAAACATACTGCAACAATATAAAGAAGTGTCAAAAAGTTCACCTAGCTGCAGCCTAGATTTGATGCAAATGAGATATGAATGACAAAACRGTAGTAAAATTGAATAAAATGTGASCACTGGGTGTTAAAACCAGCTATCTTACTGTCTCCTAGATAGTAAAATTAAGAAAACTTCTCAGTTCCATTGCTAAGCACTATATTTTCTAAATGGATGCTTCTAWTAGAGTGTTAGCCTAAGTTTATTTTATCTAAATTAAACCAAACATACTATTCACATAYCACATTACAGCGTGATAGGGACAAAGTAAGGTAAAAGAAGTTCCACAAACTGGGAGAAATTTAAACAGCCCATTTCTCTTACAGGTTGGAGTGACAATTTGAGATTCATGTCTAAATGTAACCACATCTCAAAATCAAACACGAAAAGTTATTGAGAAACTAACTTCMACTCAGAGAYRGTAGGCTAGATATTTAACCTATATGCACTACAAAAGTTAAATTATGCAGTTAAAGATTTCAAACACTCAGAAACTACTAGCCACACTGCAATGGCAATTAGTTACTTACATCATATACAGGAACCCCACTATGTTTATTCTAATTTGCAGTACCCAGCAAACAAAAACATGGCCTGTGCCCCCAAGCACCAAGAGCTCGTATCCCCCGTTCAGTTCAGCTAGTTCTACAATTGTTATTAAATTTAAATGCTTAACTTGTCTACTTAYRGACACTGCTGAGCCTYCCAACAGAATAACAAAGAAGGTATMATTTCACAAAATTACACTGYATAAAATTACATTCCTGGCTTTGCACTGGTGCAAGTAAGAAATCTTCATGCTGAGCCATCTGGCTAGACATGTCCACCGGCACATAAACACAGAGTTAAAACACTACTGTCCACACATTACTTCAGATCACTACTTGTCCAGGAAAAGGCTAATGAATCACTGAGTTATGGGCTGAAAAACAGTACTTACTAAGAAACTAACACTAAAAAGTGAATGATGAACACAAACATTGTCACCCATACTTAAGAATTGTTTTTCACTCTTTATTAGGCCACTTCCGAATGAAACACACATAAAAATATTTTAACTTTGATCTCTAACAAAAGGTGGTTAACCATATTTATGATAGAAACATTGAAATTAAGCMAGCCATGGAATCCATCATATCTGTTTGATTTTAAGTTAATTCTACAAATATGAATACAAGTATCTTACAGAGCTCTAATGTTGTTCTGTAAGAACGGACTGAAGTTCTTTGCCAAGATTTAAAGCAATCAGTCAACACAGAGGAGAGCAAGCGCACAATACAAGAAGACCTGGATGACGTTATAGATGAGAGCATTAAAAACGGGATGAAATTCAGCAGTACAAACAGCAAGGTAGAACAAGCGCTGTTAGAACAAGAAAGAAAAGCCTGGTAGCACAGACTAATGAGAAGAACCACCACATTCCTTAGTGACAAGATRACTGGGAGATGCTAATATGATCAGCTGCAAAAATGCAAACATAGYCCCAGGATGCATTAGGTAAACTTCTTTATTCTCAAACTATACTACCAATTTCCTCTTCTCACAGGTCTGATCATAACAGATGATGCTCAAATCAGGCATAGTGGAATACCGTTCTAAAACAACTGGACAACAGTAAAATATTATTTGCTAACATACCTATTCTGTTACTGACTACTTATAATTAATTATAAGACCAAGATTTTCTTTTTTCTTTCTCTTTGTAATAAGCGGTAGGTATTCATTCAGATGCAGAGTACTGAACAGGTTGCCCAGAGAGGTTGTGGAGTCTCCTTCTCTGGAGATATTTCAAGGCGCACCTGGGTGCAACCCTGTCTAACATGCTCTAGGTGACCCTGCTTGAGCAGGGACGTTGGACTAGATGATCTCCAGAGGTCCCTTCCAACCTTACTAATTCTATGATTTAAGATTTACAATATAAATTGTGCTATAAAATTATCATTTGAAAAAGAAAATGAAGACAGATACACAATTTATGCAATCAAAATAAAATCTTACAACCAGGTCCCATCTGTGTAATTATTAAAGTTTTACTTTTAGATAACATTTTTCATGTTTGCCAAGCATTAGCTGTTTCATGAACTCAGTTCTTAGAATGTTTTAAGGCTCTCAAAAAAATGCAAGTAATGTATTAAAAATGCAAATGAAGTCATTCAAAACACTTCTATTATATTATTTCTTCTCAACTTCCTATAAATGTCTATTTCTTATTATAATTTTCTCTTTATTTACAGTCTATTTCTTTTAAATTTAAAATACTGCCTTTTCCATCCCATTATCATCTCCAGTCAATCTTTTCTCCATCTTTCCTTCAGAAATAACCTAGGCAGAATTTATCTTTTGGCTAAATATTCATATTCCAAGAATTATGCTTTTTCTAATTTTACTGATATTCTTTCGGTAATTAGTTTATACTGAAAATAGCTTGATAAAAGATATCTTCTGTTTTGAGGGAGTTTTTAACCTTATCTTCAGGCTGCTTGTTGTTTGGCTTTGAAACTTCTCCCACTGCTTCAGGGACAGAAAAGTTCACTGTCAATATGATAAGGATCCCATTAAATTACAACAGCACAGAGTTTGAAAGGATCTATGGAATTTTAAATTTATAGAGGTGGCAAAATCACTTTAAAGTTGTTGGTGTTTTTGACCCACAAAATCTCCTAGCTTCATAATTTTAAGATGACTATATGCGAGTGTGATGTATTATGCTTCCCTTTGATGCTATGAAGTAGCCTATACAAATCCTGGTAACTAGACTCATGTTACTTCAAATTGGAGTTCAGCTGCAGGATTTAACCGTGTTAAAAACAGACTTTACATTCTTGAATAATTGTCTTTATTATCCAAATATTTCGTAAGTTTAAGGGCAAACACTGACCTATTTTAAGGGCGTGCCACTCCTAAATTATTGCCATCTATTGTGTGATCTACATTCAAAAAGAAATTGTTCAATTTTATTTGCTTACCTTAAGTTACCTACCACTTCCTCATTTATTTTGCTAACAAATTAAAACTCCTGTGAATTTAAATGCTGGTGCTTCTCTCCTAAGAAAATTATCGATGTTTTTCAATTAAAAAACCAAGTCCAGAAGGAACTGAACCCTCACTGATTCACGGGGGTCAGCAGCCTTGTTCACTTGAGTAAACACGCTTCAGTAAAGCAAAGTTCAATGTAAACGAGCCACCAGAGGGAGCTCATCTAGTCTGCTGAGTATAACAGAGCTATATTGACATAGGCAAAAAGTTAATTAAACATTCTTTCTAARGGTTGCTGACCGAGTTCAAAACAAAGCACATTCCCTGGCTGAAACTCGACATGCCTGAGAAGTTTAACAAAATCAGAACTGATGGAAAAGGTTGTTTCTTTAACAAACATGGAATATGTTTCTGATTAAATAATGATAATTAAGTTCAGCAATGCACGGTACAGCCCTCTTTCTCACACGTGTAGACCTGCACAARCATCGTCTTCTCCATCCTTCTTCATTCCCTCCAGATTAAAAAAATGCCGAAGGGTTGTAAAGTACAAGGCAAAAAGAYATTAAGTTTATAGTTTCACCAGTAGTGATGACAATATACCAAAATCAGATTCACATAACCAATAAAATGCTATTTATTTTGCATCAAATTTACTTTGCTCTGATGCTTATATAGTAGCTAGTTGTTAAATAGCACAAAATGAAACAGGGAAACAAAACAAAGACCCTAAACTAGTGTATTTAGGCAACGCTTTTGGCATTACATTAATGCACTACTAGACTACACTAGAGAACATTCAAGACTAAGAAATACTTCTAAATATCGTATAACTCTGAGCATCAGAAGGCCTGAACATTGGAATTTTCAGGCAAATACTTCCAAGGCTCACAGAGGAAAGAAACAATTATCACCAGTTAGCTTCAACATTCTGTCTCTCATTTTTCAACTATTGCGGTCCTTCCTATCTTGTTCACACTCTTCCATTGTCAGGCTGCCCTCTCCAAAAGTTCACCTTCTGATTAATTTTCTTGCCACCATATACATATWTTTTTCAGAATAAAAATTCACCAGCTCCTTACATAGCATTCTTTYGTAGACACTGTCATATAAATTTGAGAATTACTATCACAAGACAGTCGTTTCATCTTAAATTTTAGAAAACATTCCAGTTTTAAGTCATATATTTGTGTCACTCATTATCAGCTTCCTAAACATCAAAAGAATGGCTTGATGGTACTTTTATCTATCTATCCCTGAATGCTTTGGAAGCTACAAGATAAAACTTAATGTGCTATTACTTTTTTTTGTTGTTCTTCCAAGACTCAGTGAAAAACTGAATACTATTCAATATCACACAAAAACAAGTATTTTTATAACRAACTCCTCTGCAGCGCGAAGATACTATAAAAAACACTTTGCTCTACAGTCACACCAATACTGAAGTAGAAGAGTAAAATCCAACCGAAGACCACACTAGTTACAGTGCCTTCAAGTTTCACTAAACACTTCAAGTGACGCAGGCTTCTCTGCACAGCTATTTTACCTCTGGTGAGCATAATTTTCCATCATTTTTCCATACCAATCAACAACCATCACGAAAAAGGTTCCAGCTCTTCCCCAATACACATTCCAAAGTCATTCTTCCCAAGAATATTTTTTAGAGAAAACAGGAATAGCACCTTGCCAAAACCCTGCATTTTTAAGACAGTCAAAAGAACTTTTGGAGAACATAATTTAATGAAGGGTCAGATTCGTCAATCCTCGCTTAAAAGCAATTAACGAAATTCATTGTAAGGACTGTAATGAGGTAAAATTTACTAGTCTCCCCAGCCCCCATGCCATAAAGTTAACCAGTTTCTTCCCATCACATAATTAAAAGCAGCTATTTTGTATTACTGAATATCTTACCCCATCAGAAATTACCACGCATTTTTTTCCACACCAAAACTGTTCTACGATTCCCTAGAWATCTTATAAGGGGTGTCACATAACATTTAAAAAAATAAACTKTAAGGCCTCTAAACAGTAAATCAGCAGTGCCTACAAAAGGATATCAGAAGACATTTAATTCTTAAGACTGTTTTCTCCATGTGGCTCTCTCCTGTGCTAGCTGCAAGGTAAAATTCATTCCCACTCATAAGTTAGTGTAAGAAGACAACATGCTGACACAGGAGCTTGAATTTCATAGTTCTTCAATATGCACCTTCCAAAAACTAGCAAAGGTCCACTCAGCATTTACATTCTGCAAAGGAAAATAAACCTTCTGTTCAGGTTTATGAAAATAATGAAAATAAAATAAGCTAGGCCAGATCACAGGTCTTCAGCTCTTGTTTTCTGAACAAGGCCAATACCCGAACTCGTCCTCCTCTCCCAAAGGCAGCACCATGCTGTAACTACTCCCAGGTTCCACGTCGTTCACATCTCTCCACTTAAAAGGCTACTGAAGACACGAGCAAAATCACAGCTTAGGAGCAAGAAGCACAAGTTTTTCGCACAGGAAAGACCCAATCTTAGAAGCATGACACCATTAGATGACTACATGGAATGCAAATAACACAACAGAAAATTGTCATTGGCATTTGTATTTTTGAGTCTTTTTTCGCTTTCCCTTCAAGAAACTTATTTTGAATGGGAAACTTACAAAAGCTACAATTTCAAGCATAAGTTTACAGACAGATGCTAGTAATAAGCACTGCAAGYAGGCAATGGCTCTTAGCTATCATTAAGTTATTCAGTGTGCAAAAGCACAACAGTGATATTCATCTCAAAATACAAATTGCAGCGCAAGATACAATACACAGATACTGATCGTACTGCAAGAACTCCAGCTAATGTGTAGAAAAACTGTTTTCTCAAAAAAAAAAAAAAGAGTTTAAATTAATTGGGCACACACACAGGTAACTTCTTAAAACCCTCAAACACACCAGTGGAAACCAATTCGAAACTGCCTAGGGAAATCCAACAGCTACTCTGAAGTGAAGACCTCTAAAAACAAGTCAGCGATATAATAATCCATTTTTTTATATTATTAAGAGAAGGGGCAAGGTCATGGCACAAATTAGTTTACTATTCAAAATGSCAGTTGTTCTTCAGACAGCTCTTTTTCTAGATAAAAGCCATAAAACAGCTGAAAAATGCCAAAATTGAAAGGATCAGGGAAAATTATTATAAAGSCTTTGGATAATATCACTATTAAATTATATTGCGTCAGTTTAATACGCACCAAATTAGGAACGTAGGTACTAGCTGCAACATAAAGAAAGAACTTGCAAACAGTAAAATCAGCTTTTTCATAGGAGGCTACCTCTGAATTCTGCACCTAAAGGCTGTCCACTTTGGGTACTACTTAGTGTCTAAAAGTGGGATCAGGCTTTGCATTTTCTGACAGGTCTAAAGCAGTTAAAAGTCTTGCTGCTACTAAGTTTTAAAGGCAATTTGGTGCTATATTCCTTGGAAAACCCACTTATAATCATATTTGACAACTGCATCCTTTTTATTTCCTGACAGATTGAATCTATACTGAATAACTTTGAAAGCTTTTCCTTGAAATATCATTGAGAGATTTCTTCAAATATAATTAAGCAAAGTTTTGCTTTTACCATAAAAAGACACACCAGATATCAAATGCATTTCATGACAGCAATGAAAAGGATCAGTTCAGTCAAAATAACAAAAATCTAAAAATACATTTGAAACTAACAAAGAACATTTCCTAGAGTTAGCAAAATCTCCAAATCAGCAAATGAACATCAATTCCTTTAGTAGTAGTAGTACTAAATTCCATCAGGAAAGGATGTATATAGTACATTTCCATGTTTCTGAGAGAGATGAAACTCAAAGCACCTGTACCTTTGAATATTCACAACACTAATGAGAGGCACATCCTATTCTGATTATCACTTTCTAATATTACCAACAGATAAATATTTTGTAGATCTTAATACTGCAAGGATCATTTACCTTAAAATATAAATTTTGTCTCATTAATAGCTTCCTTTGGTTTTATAATCTTCTCCTAGCTTGTGCTTCTCACCACCATCAGTATTCCTCAGCTGCTTAGTAAGATATTTTACTTTCTAAATCTCATCCTACTGGCTTTTTCCAGCATGAGCAGTATACTTGAACTGACTTCAACAGAAACCTAGTCCTCTCTTACTGCTCTGAAATTCTGATCCTGAACAGAATGTCAGCTAAAAATGAGTCCTAGCTACATGATTTTCCCCCTCTGGCGCCACAGAGAATTGAAGCGATAAAACAGAAAATAACACCTATAATAACAATACAGTAACAGGTGTTTACCAGAAAGATTACAAAGCTGGTGTCTATGATAGACAAAGGAATGAATGAAGCTGCTTTGTTCTCCACTATCACTCAGCTAACAATAAAATACTTTTCACAGCCTCGAGATCTTGCTGTCTTACCAGCTTAAAAAGCAGCTCCGTGAGATCACATCAACTAAGACGCAGCTATTAGTGGCACTGGGTCAGAAGAGTTTCATTACATTCCTGACATAAAGATAAAATTTTCCCCTTCAGCTGTGTGTTTGGAAGTTCTTCCCCAGATCCAGCTAATGGCAGGACACAAATCTGGCTTTAGATCTGTACCTGCCAGTTACACAAGTGCCTTACAGTTGCAATCGCTGGAACTCTTTCCTTAAGAAAAGCATTAAAATACGCCACCTACCCTAAAGCACTACCACCTCCTGGTAAATGAGCAGCAAAAAGCTGAGAAGGGTTCTCCTTGGAAATACACATCCCAGTTTACTCAACAAACTGGATGACTAAGTGCGTAACACGGTCATCACTTGTGAGTGGCTGCTTTTGTATGGTGCCTCTTCAGTTATGATTGTGACTTCTGCATTTAGCCAATATTCACTACTTTTTGCAGTGCACCACTGCTCCACAACAAGTTCCCTTGCAAGCTGCTTCGCCCCTTCCGCTGGGACACAAAGGGTAAAGGAATGGAGGAAACAGGCTGAAATGCTTAAAGAAAATGCCACGCCTGTAAAACATTATTCTCGGCCCACGCGTGATTTGTGTATTTAGACTGTAGGCACTCCAAGCAAAAGACCAGTTTTTTGTACGCGTGTCCTATCTAGAAAATTAGAAACCTGGTCTTATTAAAATTAGAACTTKTAGGCAGTATCAACATAAACAGATGTGTTTTGTAAAAATAACAGCAGAATATTGAAATTCAAGGATTTCAAAGGTTCTTTACAATCCTTTCCACCTCTTGCTTCCCGCATACAAACTCATGTTCTGCAAATACCATCCTCTTCTCCATTCAGAGACCACACTTCATCGGGAAAATAACGAAGAATGGTGTTTAGGATATTTTTATTGTAATGAAAAAACACACTATTATTATGAATCATTTCAAAATAAAATAAGCATATTATAGGTACAACATAATAGAGCCAAACCAAAGGCTTGCATAATCAACAAAAGGGAGAGAGACTAGAAAGGATGGATGAGCAAAAATTATGGTACAAAAACCCCRTGAAACAAAAATCTTGTCATGTTATCTCTCCCCTTCTTGTTGGAGAAAACTGTCACTGCTTCACAAAGACAGTTGTCACAAGATCACAAATATTCACAGTGATTACTCCCATCCTCTCAGTCTCATTTACATAGTATASTATCTACACAACTTCCATCCTTAGGAACATAGATGAAAAGGACAGATGGTTTAATTAGAGGCACTGAACGAAGAAGAAAGAATGAATAAAATAATGAACGATACCTAGAAAAGTAGATTAAGAACTTTATGTCAGATCATGAACCAGGAAAGGAAGGATGAAACTSTAAGGCAGAAAATTTATATCTTATAAAATGATGGGACTTCTCATACAACATAAAATTTGAGCAAAGAACTCAATTGCAGGTTATAGTTAAGGCCTCCATGGCATCAAGAATCAGAAGGACTAGGCATTTTTGTTGAAACGTTTTTCTAAGATACAGTAGCAAAATCCAAATTTAGGCTTTAGTTGAGGCTTATGAGACCTTATAATAATTTTTATTATTATTATGAATAGATCTCTCTGGATTGCTTCACATCTGCCTGCTTCAAAGTTTTTAACACGGCATCATTCCAATTTATAATAGTTAAWAATATTACAGCTGTATTGAAATGTGTAATTCAAACACAGTAATTACTTACAGTGACTCTATTAGAGTACATCTTTGAAAAAATTGTTTTAGGTGGACTATTAGAAACATTGCAAATTAGAGAAATTATTCAGAAAATAGAATTGTTTCCTCTTATATCTGTGTATATCATTATAATTCTTCTTCTGTATAGTCCTTTTCTTCTCTGTTTTGGATATTCAGCTTTATTCAAACAGAGTATGATTTGCTTAGGAGGAAAAATATTTAAAAAAAAATACATTTTAAGAGAAATTACACACAAGTGCTTCCAGAATAAAAATGTCAGTTASTCTAGGTTCAGAAAAATTTGCCTACTGCTTTTGGTCTTGCTTTTTTTAAGAACTGAACATTAGTTTTGAACTTTTATTTGCGACCAAGGTAGCTACTCTCAATTTTGTCACCTTTCAGGAAATGTCTTCGTTACAACTTCTTACACAGAAATGTTTCAGGGACAAAACCCACGTACCTCTGTGGCCAAGTCAGTAACAGGGCAGAGGCACTTTACAGCATCCCTTAAGCTCTGACCTTCAAACGTTGCAGCTGTGTTCCCGCTCTGTATCACAAGTCTAGACTGTGCTCCGTGCTCACACTCGTGAAGGCAGGCATGCAGAGATGGTGGAAGTCACGGTACGCTCCAGGGAGGAGCGACTCAGAGACTGAGGCTTTAAGGCACATTTCTGAATCTCCCAGGCCTCTAATRGCAATTCAGGCAAACCAAGCCATTACAAATGATTTAACTTATTACTTTAACATGTACACTACTGGCATCTTCTCARCAGATAATTAAAAAACACAAGCCAAGTTTACTTCAAAACGGAAGCAGTTTTAACCCTTTCTCTATAATTGGCATATGCTGGGAAAAGAGCAGAATGTGAAGGTATATATACTATCTAACTTCAGTCACTTAAAGGAAGAGTCTAGGCTCCTAGTCTCCTAGTACTTATCTGTATTAAGTTAGTTGCCTGCAAAAACTGCATATTTAGTGAAATTAACACCAGTTAATCAGTGTTAATKGAGCCTCAAGTATTAACTTTATGGATAGTTTATAGCAAGAGTTTATCAATGGAAATTTTAATTTTAGCTGCAATTCTTGAATGAATGCTACAGAACATCTCAGGAATAGTACATTCTAGAAAATATACCTGCATCATCTACCTAATCCTAAAGTCCAGTTCATCTAGCCAAAAGACATCAGGCACCACCACAAGCAGTGTAATACTTTAAGCCTTAACTATGCAACATTGTGCATATGCTTTTGTTTCTCTCTCCATGGTCCATAAAAGCGGCTTACAATATTTTGTCTAAGTTGCAATGAGTGAAGATCTTTATGCCCGTATACAGTAGATAGACAACTATGGATTCATGTCACTGCAGTCTAAACTTTCGGTGATGTTCATTCAAAAAACTGTTCGAGTTAGCATTCAAGAAACTAAGCATTCCAGGTAAGTGGTGGAAGTACATAGGCTATTTGTGGGCTATAGGACTTGGTAACAGTCCTCAGCTGTTTCTTGGCAAGACCCAGCAGTACCCGGCTGCACATTGCTCCTCTTTCACCTACGCACATACTATATACTACAGTGGGGAATGYTCAAACACAGGCAGGAAGCAAACTAAGCTTCCTGCCATGTCCCCAAGCATGAGGACGAGAACACCGAAGTATTTTATAGGGGGCATCTGCCAGAAATTTTAGCTATAGTTGTTTAACTATAATTTACAGTTACAGCTATTTTAGCTATTTAAACATACAAATGCCAACTGTTAGTAGTATTTCCCAATTTTACCACAAATTAAAAGATAAACCAACTACTAAGCATGATCATTCTTGGTTTGGTTTGGTTTTTGGTTTGCTTTTCTGTTTTTTGAATTGATTTCATTAACTGAATTGTACACACRTTGTTATGGACTTTAACTGTAATACAGTCCACTGTATCAACTCTGTCCCTTTAAATGGATTAAAAAAATCCCTCCAGATCTAGCTGGWCAACATTCTAGTCTTTTTTATGTAAGTAAGAAGCAGATTAGGATTGGCAGRGCAATAGAAAGATGCATTCCTCATCAGTCCTCCACTGTCCTTATCAGCATTTTATCAATACTGTACTTGATTTTTCCCTACTCTTGTAAACAAAGTTGTGAGTTTTTCATTAAACAGTTCTAGATAGTAAGAGGACAAACTCTGCAGGCCTCCTCAGTAACTTGCTTGACCCAGACTTTACCTGATACTTAATCACAGTATTCCTTATTTATRAATATAATGACTGTCTTTCTCCCACACCAATACAATTTCATCTCATTTTCCATGCTGCAATTTCCAGTGCTCTTCTGTTTTAAATGGCATAGTGAATCTGAAAGTTATAGACGAATTGTGACAGTACCAAAGGTTCTGCTTAAACCTAATTCTCTATCACAAATACTAGCAGTGACAAGATCAGAATCTCTTTAAATTAATAATCCATTGTACTGTGAYGCAAACTATAATTTTGCAACGATACAGAAAATTAGAAAAGGTATAGGCATYCTTCCCCTTCAACGTACCAAAATGGAAAAGAGTATGAACCCAAGGTTCCTCTGCCTGGGACTCTTGGTAGGGTTTATTTGTACAGCTGTTCACAACCTAGCTCTATTAGCCTTGTCCCTGACCAGCTGCAAGCCTATTTCTGTGCTAGTACATAGGACTGGCATATCTTGCAGCTTATCCTGCAGTCTAAGTTCAGATGCTAAACAGCATTTACATGCACATGCAGGACTTAGATATGCCCAGGACTGCACCAACGGCAGCAATGCAATGCTATTGCATATAATGACAAGAGATAATTATATACAAATCCTTGGTTTTTTAGATCTTCTGCACAGCTGTGTATAATATACATATACTATGTACACATCTGAGCTAGTCAAGAATAAGACAGAAACTGCTAACAGTTAATATTTCCTAGTTAACAGATATCTGCAAGCAACAGCACAGACAAGTTTTGCTAGCTTACTTATGATTTACTGACTTCTTGCAGGAACTGATCACAAAAATGAAAACATACACAGGAGACATCAGTGTTCACACTGCCCTGTCCTCAGCTTTTGCTAGTCATTTTTTATGCTCTCCTTTAGTTTAATTTCTGCTTAAATAAACCATCTGTCTATAGTGATGGTCACTTTGAAACTATTTACAAAGCAAGAGTTGCATAGAAAGGCTACATTAAAATCTGAGGAGTAGGCAAGTTGTACAAAATCTAAAAATACTTTAAATCTATCAGAGATCACTGCACAGTTAAGAGGCTATACACAGTTATTATAGTGTGCACTCAAAGACACACACGAAAGATTTGGAAAAACAAAACAAAACAAAAAAAACAAAACAGCCAACATGGACCTGACATTCACGAGGAACTAACTATTTCTGGAGCAAAAGCACCTCTTTTCCACTTTAACTCTCATTTCTAGCTAGTAAGTTTTTATGACTCACAGTTTTTTCCCAAATAAACTACAATAATAATAAGCTGCACTCCAGATAGTTACAGAAGTGTGAATTTGCCTCTCCCATTCAAGTTTTAGCAAAGAAATCTTATTTCTTCCCAGGAAACAGATATGGAGATTCCTTGGACCATTTGCACGAATCAGCCCAGAAAAACAGCGGTGTCTTCAGTCAATTCCATTAAAAAATGCTTGCAATTATCCTCACAGACTTTGTGAAAGGCACAGAAGGCCACAATCATTGTAGTCCCCCAGACTGCATCAATAAATCATGGCAAGATTGACTCTGCAGAATTGCCTTACCTAAGATTCTCACCCTTAAAATAGTTTTCAGAGGAGGAAGAGACAACACTTAATGATGCATCAACTTGTGGGCAATTTGAAGAAAGAAATCACAGCTACTTGCCTACCAATATGCGGTTCCTCTGTGGCGTGCTCTACCTCCGCTAGGTTTAAACAAGCTCCTCATATAGCTTCAGAGGTGAATGTCCTAGTAAAGACGTTCTGGAGGTGCTGCTTCACTTCTTAGGTCTGTATGACAACGTAATCCCACCACACTGTACCAATTATTGATAAAGGAGCAGAACTTTTTATCCAGTAGGAGGCTGAAAAACAGCTTTTTCAYCTGAAGCTAGGTACTATGAGAGGTAGACATGCCACATAACAGTACTCTATCTTATATATTGATTGTTAAGATGAGCGCCAAAAAATAAATAACAACAAAGATTAGAAAAACAACTAACAAACAAAAGAGAGCTAAGAGAGCTAGTATGGATTAACACTCTTCTAGTAAACAGGTGATATTTAAAGACAAAAAATGTGTCTCACACACACAAAAAGGAGAAATTGAGGATTCTAATATAAGTCCTAAACAGTTTCAGATAATTATACTAATGCTATAGGTGAAATATGTGTGAAAGATGATTTTAATACAGTTAATACAGTTACCAGAGATTTAAATAATAACCGGTAGGCGGCCTGCTGTTCACGAATGATTGCATGCTAATAGAACTAYGGAGAACCTGATTTATATGGTTAACCAAAGCACCCATAGGGCACATGAGAAGCTGCGTCAGGATCCCTTGTTTAACCAGTGGTGACAATGCTAGAAAAACTGCAAAACCTCTCAGATATAAACCTCAGGTAAAACCTGAGAGGACCAAAGTAATTTCCTCTGCGGCTGTGAAGAAAAAGGCATAACTTATAAAAGCTCCCACCAGCCTTCCATTATTGTATCCGATACACTTTCTTCTCATTCCCTCAGAGTTCCCCATACACAGCATCGACAGACGTGCACCAGGAACAGGCGCAGAGATACGCGTTTGCTGGATGCAATACCTATTCAGCAGCATCAGCTGCCACATCTGCCAGAAGGTGACTGAGAGATACATAGGAATGCACACGCTACAGTTTAGTACCCTAACACGTCTGAGTCCAATTATATTGAAAACTCTGACTCGGTTCTTTACATAACAAGGGTAGAGGACCCATGAAGCAGGAGAAAGCCATGTGTGCAGTGATCACCTAGGTACAATAAATCTGTTCTTCCTCTCAGAGTTTGGCAGGGGGTGGGAAGAGGGGTGTTTTGTTTTGTTTGCCTTTTTTTTTGTTTTGTTTTGCTTTTTCTCCTTTCTCCTGCACCAAAGTGTATGGCACAGCAATCAAAGACAGGCAGGGTTATGGAAATGTTCATCTCCTGGGGAAATACTGCCTATTCTGCCCAAACATTCTCCCCTTTCTATCTACTTAGAGAGTTCAKAATTGGAACTGGAAAGCTGGTTACATCACCTGAAAGTTATCCTACTAAAGACACTGCTAGTTGAAACATTAAAATAGCTATCTATTTTAAAAGAGTTGAAATATAAAGATCTAGTCCAAAAATGACATATGGTATATCTTCCACCCTTAGAATACATTCTAACAACAAATCTTTCAGGTAAAGCAGSTCAGGCTGACATTCAACACTACATTCACTTATTCTCCACAACTAATTGTATTTTACCATATTTCAGAGATTTAGATTTTTACCCTATGTATTACTGTACATTACATGATGAGGTAAAACAGAATTTAGGGACACCTCAGGCCTTCTTTCCCTGAATGATGCAGATGGTAGCAAAGTTTGGTGGAGAAACAGCTCAAGGAATAGTATTCTCATCTTAAATAGTCAATTATTCTTTCACAAATCTCTGCCAATTCTTTTACTGCTTGC
Organism: Rhea americana; assembly: GCF_003343005.1. Classification (NCBI taxonomy): domain Eukaryota; kingdom Metazoa; phylum Chordata; class Aves; order Rheiformes; family Rheidae; genus Rhea; species Rhea americana. The sequence continues at coordinate 2,676,944 of NW_028186757.1, read as the reverse complement.
TTGGTCTACCTACCTTCTCGTTCAGAAAAAAAAAAGAAAAAGAAAAGAAAAGGAAAGAAAGAAAAAAAAGGGGGAAAAAAAAGCATTCCAGGCAGAAGAGACAAGGGGAATTTTTCTTTTCCTTTTTTTCAGTGAGAAATACTAGAATTGCCATTCTACAAACCTATAGGCAGTATCACAGTGTTATGCCCAAGCAGCATACTACATCACATACACTTGCATATTTTTCATCCTTCAAAGATGTGAAAGGAGGAGAAATTGCGGAGTGATAGCCAACAACTGTAATAAATAGATGAAATCCAAACGACAGGCTACGTAACTGTCCTCATTCCTTCCCTTCACAGCTACTTCTGTAGTATAGTCAAGACAGTCATTTCAAAGAACCAGAGACGCAGGCTCAACCTGAATGGGGCAGGCTATGAAGACAAAGCTTGTTATGTAATTTGGAAGTATATATTGTAATACACCATACTAATTGGGGAATCAAAGTGTTTACAATTTGTACCCATACATCTTGAAAACCAACACACAGTATTAAATGGAAATTTTCTATTAATGTAAATAAAGAAAAAATATAGTTAAAAAACCTACAGCTCTCAAAACACTGAAACTAAACTAAGTTGTTGTCTTCCATTGAATTTGAAAAAAATAAACCAAAAATAAAAAATAAATGCTTTCATTCAGAAGTACTCACCACTTGCAAAACTGGTTCTACTCATCAAAAGAGAGCACCTTCTCCTCCATTCTTGAGAATTTTTTGCAATTATTCTCTTCTGTCCCCTTGTACGTACTTTTTTGCTGGCACTTTCTCCATTTTTGCATTGTTTACTGCATGTATGAGCAATCAACCTCTTAATTTCCAAGACAGATCCCCAAATTCCCCTGCTTTCCTTATGTCAAATAGCAGCTAATGAAGACATGACTGATGGCTTATGAATGTCGTGCCTGAATTCACTAGTACTATTTTATAACATATACATTCTGAAACTACTCAAGATTAGGGAAGTTTATGCCCACAGCAAAACATTGACTGTACACTGATCCAAAGAATGAAGTATTTTGCTTTATTTGTAAATACATTGATACTTTTTCCTGCACCATCAGATTTAACTTAGAAATTTTTTGTTGACTACTGCTTTCATCCCTACTGGTGAAACCCTGGTATTTAATATTCTAAAAAATACAGAAGTTTCACAGCATCTATTTTCTTATTTCACCTTCAGTAAATTATAGTTGTGTCTCATTTTAACAAGGCATGAAATTATGCTTCTACAAAGTAAATTATACTCAGCACACCAGAGACAGATGTAGTATTTCTTAATGTCATCAGTTCAGCTGTATCAATTCATATTTCCCAATATATCCGTTATAAAAAAAATCTACATAATAAGTAATGAAGCAATAGATGAAACACCTTGGCAATAATTCAGTTCTCCTGACTCTGCAATATAGGTTTACACAGGCTTATGATCAAGATGCTTACAGTATGCAAAAATGCTACAATTAAAACTTGTATTCCCCTGAATGCATTCACAGAAGCTGATAAAAAAGCATAAACCAGGTAACATATGAGATTAAAGATCAAATCTATCTCTAGATTTGATTCCAAAAGACAGAAGCAAGCCATAGGAAGAACAGAGGAATATTCATCTCCAGCGACCAGTGAAACCTTGCAGCTAGTTATGCAAAACACTCCTTGAAAACTAATGAGCTCTTAGGGTCTCAAAATCTTCTACAGTAATAGAAGTTATTCTGTATTATTATTATACAGAATAATAATAATATATTCTCTATTAACTATATAAAATTTAAGCTTTTACTCCTGATTTTGGTACTATGTTTCTGGTTGTTCTACTGCATTAGTTTCATCCTGTGCTATACTTGCACTGGATTTTCATGAGGGTTTCCAAATAAGAGGCCCAGCTCCGTATACTCTGTGAAATCAAGGGAAGTAGTCAACACAGTAATCAACACATGCTGTTTTCAGACAGCATAAAAATAGGAGCAAGAGGTAAGCGTCCCAGGTACAGCAAGGAAAGTATTTAGAAAAAATGATTAACTCTTGTCATTGTGAATCAGCAAACATACCTTTCGTAAAGAGGCATAATTTAGCATTTTGTTTAAGCAGAACATCTGTGCTCTTAAACTTGCCAGAAATGAGTGGCTATCATATTTAGAAATTGTTATGTTTCTATAAACATACACAAGTATTATCTGCCTTACTATTTATTTTATACAAGATAGCATGAAATACCTTAGRATTTGATATTTTAAAAAGTATAAGACAGAACTTTTAATTCAGCCACTAGCCAAACATAGAACAATCTCCCTTTGAAAAAAAGAATGACAATGTTTATCATAACAAACTGATTGCTAGCACAATCTGCAAATCTTATTAAGCTATATATTACTTCTCTGTGTACAATGACAGGCAGTTTTACAATACTGATTAATGTGATTGGAATCTAATCTGATCAGATACAATAAACGTAAAATAGAAATACTTCAATCAATATCGCAAGTAATAATTGGATGGAATTATTCCTAACCAAAAAGACTGACACAAAGAAGTTGAAACAATCTCAAGTTTAAAACCATTCGTTCACTCTTCACATAACTTGGGCTCAGAATATATAATAYCCATTTTCTTCCCCAAACTATCTTTTCTCTGCTTATACAAAAAAGGTAGTCAAATATACAAATTATGAAATCAGTTACAGCTCTGAGAAGGAAACTGCATATATGCTGTTTAGAGATGGGCCTGTGCGATAGCGTCCCCCACTTCCTCAACAAGAAGCGAATACATTTAGCACCACATGTACAGGAGCTTTCATCAACTTGAAATAACCCAGTCCACTCATCTGTGAAAATACGAAGTGTTGCAACAGCTTCATTAACTTACTGACAATCAATTCAAAAGGGAATTCAAAGAAAATAGAACCAGAACTGCTCACTCATAGGCCTGTAAGCAAGATTTGATTGGTTATATAARGCACGCTATTCCTTCTGGCCTGCATACAGTACCAGCCAGAAGTTACTCCAAACAGAAACTACTTCTTTATTAGGTCCTCATTAAGTAAATGATCAAGGTCTTTACAACCTTTTCTCCTTGTATTTGCAATATTTCTCTTTGAAGCATGTTACTAAAGTGAGCCAGACTTAATGAAAACAGTATGTACAATATTTAAAATAAAATTCTGCATCTCTCCAAAGYCCTTATTTCTTCACCAATAAGGTAATACAGTAACAAAGAAAAAATAACTTGAAGGAAAACTCTAATGAGACTTAAGTGAAAGTTCTAGCTTTAACTTTTATAAAAAGATTGATGTTAATCATATAAAATTACTACGATTTATCTAATCACCTGCAAGCATCTTCCTATTCAGAGTCTCCCATAAAGCAAAGAATTTTCTGCATATATTGTCAACAATATCCTTAGCCTTTTAAAATTCTTAYACACAAAATTGCACAAATAAACAATTTAAGAAGAAATTATGGTCCTGGCAATGTTTGAATACAGATATAACAGAGGCAGAAATCTAACATCCTYCTCTTTGCAATGCCACTACATATAATGCAGATGAACAAAAGGGTACAAAGTCAGTGTATTAGTAAATTGCTGGAAAGGGGCCTTTGTTCATTCTTACCAGGGTTATCAGACAGCATGTGCTGCAAAGGCACRTTAGAGACGCATAAATATCCACTATTGGTAAAGACCAGTGACAGACTATTCTCTCTTTGGAGCAACAGGTTTAGGAAAAAACAAACTCTAACAACACTTGCTTCAAAAAAGCACAGTTTCTTGGCCCACTTGAATCTCTTTAAGGAATACAGCCAGGTTTCTGCCATTCTTATTCACACTGTAGCCATAGTTATTCTCAAATCCCTGATCTTCAAAACAACCGGTAACTGAATATGAGAGTGGTACAGCATGAAGGAACAAAACTTTTTATGACAAGTGCATGAGTACATGAGAGACCAACACATCTTATGCTTATGGAATTGCCAATTCACATGTCTGAAGGTATTTTTATATATTCAGTCAATGTGACAATTATGACTAAGGAAGCAGAAGTGAATGTCACTCTTGTAACCCAGCTCAGTTCTATGAAATGAACCAAGATTTAGTGACTAAACTTTTAAAACCGAACACTAATCTTTACAAAAATCCACGAAGTTCTGATCGCATTGTCTACGTTCAGATTTCACACATTTTCCTTACACATCTAATAAGTYCAGCAGAAAGCTACCAAGCAGATCAGGAGGCTGAAGAACATGACATACAAGGAGAGGCTGAGAAAACTGAGCTTGTTCAGCTTTAAGAAAAGGCTGAGGAGAAACCTCATTGCTGTTTTACCTGTATCTGATCAAAAGAGTATAAAAAAGAATAAGCCAGACTGTTCTCAGAGGGGCATGACAATAAGACATGATGGCAGAGGACACAAGAAGGAACATGAGAAATTCCAAATAGATAGCAGGAGAACAAAAATCTTCAGGAGGGTGGTCATTCACCAGCACACATTGCTCGGAGAGGTTCAGGAATTTCCATTCTCAGAGGTGTTTAAGACTCAAGTGGACATAGCCCTGAGCAACCTGATCTCATCTGACCTGCCTGAAGCACAAGATAGGACTATGCAGCCTCTGAAAGTTCCTTCTAATCTAAATTATTCTATGATTCTATGAATGTAGTTATTAAAGTTAATAAAAGGAACTGAAATTTTTAAAATGACTGCAAAAGTCCCATAGCAAGACATTTCCATAAATTCTTGAGAACAAGGAAAAGGCATTAATTCATTAGATTTAAATCCTGAAATGCACTGAACTGCGTGTGAAGTGAATAAAGTACAACAATTTCAATCTCATCAACTTCATCTGAGATTAAAATTCTTGCTTATTCATCTAAGTCCTTATAGGCATGATTAATGCCAGTTGCATGTAGGCCATACTGAAGAATCTTTGGGCCTAGTGGCTTCAAAGTCAACTGGTATCCCAAAATACAATCTTAAATTAAGAAAAAGAAAATGCTACAATTCTGTTTAATCAGCAGGAAAACTCTGTTTTCCCCTTTGTGGCTGTCTGCTGTAATCACAAAGGATGGGATTCCTGTTACCTAACTTTAATCAGCCCCAAGTTCAGCATGTAATGCACAACAGACTCCCYTTACGTTCAGTGGTGAGGGTGTATTTACACTAGATACAAACTTTACAACATGAATGTTTTAGTTCATATGGCTTCCGCACATGATAAGCGAAATGAGGAAGAGCAGAATGAGGAAGATCTTGCTCAGCTAATAAAATATTGTACAAAGCAAATCAATGGTTCATCTCCAGCACTTCTTTTCATGGTTGGGAGCTAGTAGAACTGCCTCACATTTAATTTGAATATACTGTAATGAACAATATTGCATTGCTAAAGGAAAAGGCTTTTTCTATATCTAATAATTTCCAACAGTTGTCTTGTGGAAAAAAAAAATCTGCATCAAAACAGAGAGATGCATATGCACTTCAGATGAATACTAAATCTCAAAGTAACATACTCATTTTAATATTTAGACCTATGGAATCTCATATTCCCACACCTGTGCCATTAAAATGCGCTATGCTTTTGAATATTCATTGTTTGATTAAACATTTTTGCTCAGAAAAAAAGAAAATTCTGTTATTTTGCCCTCAAATGCAGCCATAGAATTAAAATTAGACGGAAATATTTTCAGGACTCCAGATAATGTATTCTCCTTGCATTTGTTGTCTGATGGTGGTGGTGGCTATGGAACCGTACAGTGCTTAACACACAACATGGATCCAGCTTTCACACCCTGTTAAAGATTCTTCTCCATGTTCTCACAGCATTGCAAAGTCAATTCTGTATTTTTGTCCCATGGACAGTCTTTTTATCTTCAAYAAAAAAAAGTAGAAAAATACATATATACAAACATATACACATATGTGTGTGTGCATATATATCGTACATACATATATACACACACACACACACACACTTGCATTTCTCCAGTGAGACAGGAAGAGAGCAATTGAAAAGGAAGATGAAGAAACAAAAGAGAGCAGCCAATTCTAACTCATTCTTACTCCTGGCTTGCTTGCTTGCTTTCTAACCTACAATTTTGATATGGGAAATCCACTTACCCAACTAGTGCTAATTAATTAAGCTTACCAAATGATACTGAAAATCTGGCAAACTCAATTATTAAGGCAGCATTATCAGAGCAGCAGTTTCTCTTCTGTCTTTCTTGACTAAACATAAAATCTCCTTGAAATATCCTGGGACATCCGCTCCAGGTTCTTCAATAAAACCAGGGGAAATGCTTCATAATCTCAGTAATTTTAATACACTTAGGATAGCATAGAACTAATTGATGAAGTTTACCAGTGCTGTGTGAATATTAATAGAGTGAAGACAATAATGCTCTGTTTTTACTTTCAACACAATGTGCAGAACTTAAATTTTCATTTATAACAGATTTCATTTGCATTTGGTATTTACACTTAACTTTTAGTAGTTTCAAACTACATCAAAGCATTAAATAAAGGCTAAGACAAAAAAATACTTTTGCAATAAAACTAGAAATAAATATAAAAACATTTTTTGAAACTTCATAAAGAGTTTGAACTGTGAAAGACTAGCATTTGCAGGTTTTAATTTGGTTGCAGGTAATTAAATTACCTATACACAGCCCAGGCACAGGTGTTACTACTTCTTATTTTTCAATATTTTCAATATTGAACACAAGGTAAAGAAAAATTTCTGAAATAGTTATTTTTAAAGGATTAAACAGCTACTGTCAATTTTGAGACATTTGGTGAATACTTTCCCCTCTACAGTTTTGGAGAACTTGCTAACTAGATGATGTTTAGTTAAATTATAACAGCTAAATATGCCACTAAGAAAATTAATATTCTGGTTAAATTCCAGCTTTTAAACATTTTCTGTAAACATCAAGTTTCCCTAAAGATATATTTTTAGGCATATTTATATATGACACCTGGGTAGAAAAATTTTCACTTCCCTGTTTCATGCCTTATTTTCAAATTAAAATTCTAGTCTGGGACTAACAACTTCTGAACTCTGTTGATGAGCTCTGCCAGTTGCATGAACMTGCAAAAATCACTAGTCTGTCTGATGCCTCTGATTCTTTGAGTAAACAGAAATCCTATTGCTTTTCTTGCAGTTCACATCTCTTACATACTTAAATATTTCATATTTCAATGCAGGCAATTAGACCCAAGATGAAAAACAAAAGTTTAAATTCCTAAGTATAGCTTATTGTTTATCTATGTAAAATTAAATGATTAAACTATAGCTTGAACAAAATTATTTGCTGCAAATGGCAAGACTGTAAAGTATATTATAGTATCATTTAACAATTCTGGAAGAAGATGGCCAGTCCAGAATAGGTCTGAATTGCAGCATGCATCTATATGGACAGTATTTGATATAAAACTTTTTAGTGGAAAAGATGTATGCTCATGTGCAAATTTGGGGTGTTTTACATTTTTCATTCACTTTTTAAAGACTTTCTGAAAAATAATTTATCATAGTTTAGCATGTGTCATGATGCATGTACAATCCATCATGATACAGCATGCAAAACTGCTGGTCATTAGATTCAAAAACTTAATATAAGAACTAAATTCCAGTTTGCTGTTCATTAGAATACAGCAAGCTAATAATAGCAAGCGTTAAACATAAGGTGTTTTGCACGTCTTTCTTCACCATCAAGCTGCAAGTTAAAATACCAAAATAAAACTTTCTGCCAGAAATATATTCTCCCATTTAACAACAGAAAAGAAGAACTTACAAGTAAGGCAATCTTTTAGCAAATTTCTGTTATGACAGAGCTTCACATGGCCCTTCACATTACTTCTTGGGTTCATTTCCTAGAACAAACAGAAACAATACTACAGATGAAATGAGTTATATAATACTGAAATACACTTAATATTCATGAATCATGTTGTAAAGCAAGCCTGGAAGAGATTTTTAATACTGATGTCTTTCAGATGGTACAGATCTAAACCAACACTTCTTGCATTACAGGATAAACTTAAACAACATTTATCAACTCTTATGCCAGATTCTGGTTCCCATTTGTCTTTCTCTATACTCTCAGATTACCCTCAGATTAATGTTTGAGCTTCAAAAGCACAAGAAAACCAAATGCGATTCTCTGTGTATTAGCAATACCACCAGAGAAAACCTTTCTGTAAGCAGCTAACTCTTGCAGCATARACCAAACACCACTCAAGGTATTCAGCAAAGCACCCCAGCCAGGCTAGCTTGACCCATGCAGCAGCACGAGAAGAAAGCAGTGAATGGTAATAATGACTGCAGGGGACGGACACCTCTACCTGCCAACTCGACCTGTCATCTAGGGATGTTTGCTGCTTGCCAGGTATGCAGAAAGACTGCCAAGGCTTGTCCATCTCTCAGACTATTACCCACTCACTACTGCTCTTCCACATGGCCATCACTAACACTGCTGGGAGTGACCCGGAAAGTACCAAGAGTAACTACATGGCTCTAGGGATGATAGTTAAGGTCAYRGGAGCTCAGGTACCTTTCTCCTCRACCTTGCCAGTGAGAGGGAAGGGCAYGAGGAGGAGTAGACAAATCCTGCCAGTCAACAAAAGTTTGCACTGCTGGTGTCAGCAACAAAGTTTTGTTTTTTATGACAATGGAGTCCTCTATGAGCATCAAGAAGTGGTTAGAAGACCTAGGATGCATCTAACCAAGTGGAGCAGAGCATCTTTGCCAACAGGCTGGCCAATTCAGTAAGGAGAGGCTTAAACTGGAAATAACAGARGAGGAAAAGCATGACCAACAATCAAGTGAGGAAGTGGTAGTCCAAAAGGTGCAAGCAAAGAGTGGGGAGTGATGTGTACAGGAAAGACCTTGGTCTCAAAAAAACATGGCTGAAAGGGGCCAACCCAAAGCAAATCAACATAAATAAGGAAATGCCTACCAAGCAGAATGAGGAGGAAAGCTCTTGCACCCTTTCTGGGAAATTAGCACAGCCAAAAACTAAAGACCTCTGAAATGCCTGTACACTAAAGCACACAGCATGGGGAACAAACAAGAGGAGTAAGAGATTTGTATACAGTTGAAGAGTTATACTCTCGCTGAGATCACAAAATGGACAAAGGAAGGACAGGTCAGGAAGGCAGGAAGACGGATTTGCCCTTTACATCAGTGGGAATGTAAAGGGCAATTTTTACATTCCCTGTAATGTAATTGCTGAGGACTGGAAGAAAGCAAATATCATTCGTAACTTCAAGAGGAGCAAGGCAGGAGTAAGTAAATTGGACTGGAAACTGGCTGAACTGCCAAGCTCAAAGGTTGTGATCACCAGCACAAAGTCTAGTTGGAGGATAGCCCTCAGCTGCAGAGCCCAGGGGCCAATACAAATAAACACCTTCATTAATGACTTAATTRGGGAATTAATGGGGAAGAGGGCACCCTCAGCAAGTCTGCAGATGATACACCACTGGGAGGAGCRGCTGACRCACTAGACAGTCATGCTGTCATTGAGAAGGACCTCAGCAGGACAGAGAGTAACCTCGTGAAGCTCAACACAAGGCAAGCACCAAGGCCTGCACCTGGGGAAGAATAACCCCAGGCCTGCAGGCTGACCGGCTTGGGAGCACCTTAGCAGAAAAGGACTCGAGGGTCCTCATGGACACCATCCCCAGCAGCTCGASACACAGGTGTTCCTTTCCCTCTCCTCAGCACTGGCAAGGTCACATCTGCAGTGCTAGCTCCCCACTGTGCTGGGCTCCCCAGTACAACAGAAACACGGACACATCRGAGCGAGTCCAGCAGAGGGCCACGAACATCATTAAGGGACTGGAGAAGCTCTCACAGAAGGGAGGCTGAGAGAGCTGGGACTGCTCAGCCTGGAGAAGGGAAAAGCTCGGGGCAGTGGTTGGGGGCGGGGGGAATCTAATCCATGCATATAAATATCTGATTGGGGTAGGAGGAGGGTGTAAGACAACAGAGTCAGGCTCTGCTGCAGCACCCAGTGARAGGACAAGAGGCAATGTGCACAAATTGAAATACAGGAAATTTCTGTGCAGCATTAAAAAGGTGGGCAGACAGGTTGTGGAGTATCCACGTTTGGAAACATTCAACATCTGACTGGACATAGCGGTGAGCAACCTGCTTTAGCTGGTCCTGCTTGTCTAGTCCAAACACCTGCTCAATCTCCCATGGTCTCTTCCAGCCTCAATAATTTTGTGATTCTGTAAAGTTTTTTGTATTATTATTTGTATAACTGGTAGCACTGACTTTAATGAAATCCAGTGCATTTTTGGACTCTTTGGAAGCAATGGCAAGAGTCCACACTCAGACTAAAACTAGTGGGGGCAATTCTGATAATTTGATCCAATTTATGGTATACTATCAACAGGGAATCATCATCTCCATAACGTCCACCTCAGATTCTCCTTGTTTTTGCTAACTGCCTGAAAAAGCAGAAGATAYATATTTATACAAGTTTGGGGGATATTCAAATATGATATTTAGTGGATTAACACACAAGTGTATTTTCCTTTGTAATGAAAAGATATATGTTAAAACAATAAATCATTGCTCTGAACACTCCAAAAAAATGTTAAATTTAATATGCATGCTAGAAATGTGAGTCAACTGCACAGCATTCAGTGATACTAAATGAAAAATACAGATACAGTTAAACTGACTCATTCATATGTCTATGAATACATGACCTAAAGAACTGTTCCACTGTAAGCACAGAAATTAGCCCATGGATTAAGTTTTGTAACTCATCTAGAACAGAAACAAATACATTGCAGAAAAAAAAATGAAATTCCTTAGATTCAATATATGCCTTAGGAAAAAGGAATCCTTTAGCAGTTGAAACCATTCATCTTCAAGTGAGCAAATTAAATTTACATTTTTGCAGATTTTTTTCGTTACAAGTTTGCACAAGTTTCAGCTGTTGAAAACACCTACAAAACCTGTATCAAACACTCTAAATAGCTRTTTCCCTAGGAAAAAAAATTATCAGTACACACCTTTATTCTCTGTTGTCACAGAGAACAAAGAATATATATTAAAGTGTATTTCTGTACATATGTACCTTTGCATATATATGTTGCATGTATACAGTAGCATGGATAGCATGTTTCTTGTTGCTAAGGAACCAGACACTTCTTTGCCAAAACTGCGACTATAAAGACATTTTTATTTTTGAACAAGGAGAGTATGTGCACGCCTTTTCTGTTAATTAAGCAGAAAAGCTAGTTTACAAAGTTACTTGGTTAATAACAAGGAGCATATTAAAGCTAACAAAGTCATAAAATCTGAAATTAGAAGTTTATCCATTCCATWGTGTTTATGTACTAAGGTATGACCTCAGAAGCTAGCCCAAAAGGTASATTACAGCATGAAGTTAAGATGCTACTGTTTTTGCATGTAACAGAAGATCAAACAGAAATCCTAACAGTTTTTTGGACTTGTTAAAAACTCAAAAACTTTAGGAAACAACATAGTTAAATTCAATGGCACGAGATAAAATACCACAGAAATACAATACTGCTTTTAAAGGAAGACAAAACAAGTTTCCCATAGAGCTGTTTTGAAAAATCAATCTATAAGCATACCCATTAAAAAAAAGACAAAGAAAATAACTGTTACTTGGATTTGTGTTCATATTTTCCTGTTGTTTCACAGAACATTACATAATTCCTATTCAATACCTGTAACTGTTTTATTTATTTCGGTCCATCTGCTCCRCAAATGTTCTTGCAAAGCAGTCTCCCATGGCAACATCAAATATCACATAGTCCCAGTCTTCTGGTGAAGCACTTCTCTTAACTGTTCCACTTGTGATTTTCAAGCAGCACCTTTTTCTGCAGTACTTGTTCAAGTAAATAACAAATATCATGCAGTCTTCCATCAAAAGAAATACATACATGAATGAAACATTCACATGAATATGAACCTAACTGATGGGACCTTTTCTTAATTAAAACAATCTCATTTTTGAAGAGATTTACATTTAAATCATGTAAGGCAGGAATAGCAGATCTGCGTTATAAAATAACTAGGAATCCTTAGGTAGTTTTTCCTTKATTAATAGCTCAAAATAWCTATGTTCCATGTAGCTAAACAGARCGTGCACAATGTGTAAAGAATATAATATGGCCATATTACCCTGGGCAGTAAAAGTTTAGGAATTAAAAGCCCACAGTGACCGCCTGCCTTGGCGCAACTGCAGCCCATATAATCAATCACCTACACATCATCAGTAACCCATCTAATCTTTTTTACTCTCATGTTTAGAATGATCAACAGAAACATAAGCAAGAGGAAATTTTCCTCGATGTATTTTCATGTAAGATAGGCACTAATAGTATCAGTAACTACCCAAACACAACTTCTGTACAAACCTTTCTGATCTAGCTATATTCCTCCCAATGAAAACTGCCAAAACCAGACAGTAACTCAGAATTTCAMCTAAGAATCTATCTTGAGAATCCATAGCTCCAATTTTAAGAAGTACAAGGTATATACAGCATTCATTTTTAAGTCAACTCTTCTGAATAGCTCTCTCAGAGTAAGCACTACAGAAATGAGTAAATATTATAGGTTAGCTTCAAGTGCATAGGTTCTGGGGGTTTAAGTTGCAACAGAAAAGTGCTGTGGAAGCATTGTGCATATTGAGGAAGAATTCTCTCTTACTTCAAAATTCAGCAGGCCAGTGTCCCAAATGTCCTCAGGTCTAGTATTTGTATTTAAGRTTCTTCTACTCAGGAACACTGGAAGCAGCTAGGAACTAGTTATACGGAGACTTAAATAGTAGGCAGTTGTAGCTTCTGGGACATTTCTACACCACTGTTATCACAGTTTATGACTTAGAACTACTTTAAAAAATATGTTTATGGAATCCTAGAACCAAAATAAGACCAAAACTGTTGGATGCTGTTCTCACAATACTCTTCTACCTACATCACCATCTTCACCTTTACRTTGGTCACCTTTACCTTCACCTTGGACTTTCCCCAGACATATTCCCTTTTGTTCGTTTAGCAATTCAGTCCAAATAGGTTTTACAGACTTTATAAGATTGGTCTAGATCTCTGGTTTGTATGACATAGTCCTGTACAGTATCTCTGGCTTTTTAAAAAAAAAAAAAAATAGGAGGAAGGGCTTCTTTGCACATCTTGAACATAAATGACACTCTGGGCTATGTAGCAAATCTTATCTTTGTAAGAAGCACAGAACAGACCTACAAAAAGAGGACTGCCCAGCTGATCTGTTGGCTATGCAGTAAGTTGAGTTATTTTACAAAGCATGTATGCAAACACACACATGCATGCAAACATAAATCCAAAGTAAAAATACAGGAGTCCTCTACTTCCAAATAAGAGCACCATACAAAATCTCTCTCCAAATCCACAATGTTACCTTGGCGAGGTCACCTGCTGCCTTCCCAACTATTTTGTACTATCAAATTGGACAAAAGACACTTGCCTGTATCAATACAATTTCGATTTCATATAMAGTGTATTTTAATACTATACACCAAAAAAATTTAAATTGCATTATTTTGATCATGTTAGTAAAACATGCTCTTCAGTTAGAGTGTTATGTTCATGACTTCTAACATRCTTTATTTCTTAAAGGCAGGCAGTAGCACTTCTGCAGTCAGTCACTAAGGCTATGCTAAAAACTGGTAATTCAATTCTTCAACTGTATGAACCTAACCACACGTTTTATTATTCTTTCTTACACGCAATTTATTTCTTAGTTTTTACAAAAAAATAAAGCTAATAGACCTAAATTGAACATTTCAGTTAAGACTACAGTGAAAGCTATAAAAAGTACCTTACTACAAGTTTTCCATGACAAACCACAATTACTGTTTGTTTTTCCATAGGAGGATTAGAAATCTAATTTCAGTGCATCATAACAAACATATCAGTCATTACCAGCAACAGTCAACTTTATTACACACCACAGATGCATGCAAGATAACATCCTCTGTTCTTCAGTCAATTTATGAAAAACATTTTTAAAATATGCTATTCCAAAAGTAATGATTTAAACTAAATATAAAATACAAGTTTTTAAAGTACTAACACCTTGCTTTTTCTGATAGCGTCTAAAAGACTATAAAACCTTTAAATTATTAGAATCTATTCTGGATATGGCTAAGCAGCCAGTTCTGTATTCATTTATCCTTTGTCCTTCTAAGCTTTCAGGGTGCTGTGTAGCCATAGTAACTATGTCTTTTCTCTCTGAAATCCATTAGCTGGTTTCAGAATCTGGGATTCAATACTACCATAAAAATCAAAGCCAAAGATTAAAAAAATTATGATAAAAAAGATTCTTGGAGACAAGCATTTCTTTAAAAGCAATTTCTGTATCTTCATGCTTCATATAACAGCAAAAGAAATCAAAAGGTTAAAGGGACATCAAAAGATAAATTCAAAACRAACTCTAAAACTTGGCTAACATCAGGAACCACAGAACACAATCTCAAACAAGACGTCATAACAAAATTAGTTCTCATTTGCAGTCAGTCAGTGCTGATGGCTGGCCATCAAGGAAACAGCACTGCAGATGAGCTCTCACTTCATCATACCTCACTCTCTTTCTGACAGCAGACTAAGGCACAAGTAYTAAAAAAGAAGAGACACCAGGATTTTCACAACAATTCAGACAAGCCCATGCACAGTTGCACAAGATAAAAAGACACCATTGTTCCTACATTTCTTAAAATAGTTCACTGCTTCCTCATCTGTTGAATTCCCTGTTAGCTCTACTTTTGCTAATGATTTTATACTTTGATTTGCTTCTGCCTTAAATTAACAGACATGAATCAGAAGCAGGTGAAATAGCTATGTGTGTAGGGAATTCTATTTTTATGGTAGAATTCTTGAATATAATAAAAAGCCTTTTTTTTTTTTCTTAATACAAAGCAGACTGGAATTGTGATTCACAGAGATTGTACGCATTGCCACTACAGCTAAAGTGTTGAGGAGGCAGGGAAAGGAGACCACTAACAAGAACAAAAAGATACTGGTATTTGATTTGGCTTTCTAGCTTCTTACTCTGCTGTTACCCTTTTTAGGACAAGCAGGACACCGAAYGCCAAAACTGTATTTATCTAGGATAAAGACCGACCAACTCGACTATTTTATTTTTAAAAGGTACCAAAGATTGCAAAAGGAAATCATACTCGCATTCAACTGAAGGGGAAAAAAAAGAAATCACATATAATTTTCATTAATCTACAATTCTCCAACTACAATCCTCCATCTTCCTATAATACCAACCTTGTAAAATTCTGACTTCATTAAAGTTAATAGCAAAACTCACAGGAAATTCAAAGGKGCAAGGATTTCACTGCATATCTTTGGATCAAGGATGACATAGAAGGGAATTAAAAGTCATGTTTTCTGTCACTATGGTGGAGGATGGAGTCAGGTTGTCATWACTTCTACACTTGACTTGGCCAATAATCGTGATCTTCATCTCCTCCCTGATCCAAAACAGCACAGTAGTGTACTTCTACTACTGCTTTCTAGAAGCTAGATGGTTAAACAAAGATGAAGAAAATTCTTTCTTACACCTATTCTTGGGTGCTACCTTTCCARCAAAAACAGAGAGAGGATCATCTTTCCTTCAAAACACAGTAAGCACAGTGAGGAAGGAGGAAATACTTAATGGTTAGACTATTTTCACAAGATGAGATCCAGATTCAATTTTAACCTCAGTATTAAGACATTCAACTACCTGAACTACTTATTCCACTATCAACTAATTTATTATTTTAAAAATCACTGTCATTAGTGATGGGCTGTGCACTTTCACCCAATCAGGTTATAGAGCAAAGTGCTTTCTATCCACGTTATCACTGCTTGTGACCAATAATCTCAAGAGAGGAGACCAGGATATAAGACACTTCACTTTCTCCACACCATATTACTACTGCAAAAGGCTCACAATGTGAAGCAGCTCTGAGGGGACAAATCACCAGAAATTAGATCCAGCCCCATGAGTTAACAAAACAAAAACCAAACCAAAGATACACACAAACAATCCCCCTCACACACAGAAAACTAGAGAATTGATACAATGGAAACAGAGGTGTTTTGAGAACACCTACAGCTAAGTGTTTTTAACAAATCTGATGATAGTTCTCACAAATAGCTCAAATTAGAATGTCTTGAAAAACAAGGGATTTGCTGTTCCATTAAGGCTTCATAATCGAAATACTGCACAGTATTCTCCCTGAAGGGCTCTTCATGGAATTGCATCATTTACCTATAATTATTCTATAAAGTTTCTTTAAAATTCAAAATCTATGTTCCCTGCTTTTCCAGTTTATCTTCTGTTGATAAAACTAAAAAGCCCCCWAAGTTAAAGCTATATGTTTTCATAGCACTGGCTTGTGCTTCATTAAATTCCATGGGTTTAAATCCTTTAATATAGCTAGAATATTCCACAAGCTTTCAATTACAGAGAAACACACGGCAGACCTCTGCTTAGAGCCTATAGTACCACTTAAAATAGACCTGGAAGACGACTAGTCATGGGAACTTTAATTTTCCTTGATGTTAAAAAAYAAGAGAGCCCAACACAAATAGAATACCCGTGTAATAGCTTTCATCTGTGGCGGCTCAGAGAGACGCCACTCTGCAGTCATCATAGTTACCACTTTACATGGCCACAGTTGGAGTAATCCCTAAGGGCTTCCTCCAAGTTCACCAAAATTTTGCAATAGCTGAGCAGAAATTTTGCCTCCTCATTTCATTAAAAAGACTGACAGGTGCCAAGGCACATTCACTCCAGTGTCTTTTCAAAGAGTAGGTATCTTATTTATTTGCAGTTTATTTATTTATTTATTTATTTGCAGTTTAGACACAATGAAGGTACAGGAACTGAAACCGTTACATGACTTCTTGAAAATTCTATACTGACAATTTAGGAGAGTAATCTTAGTGCTAATCCAAGAGGTTTTAAACAATGAAGGTGATCCAACTGTAAGCAAGTTTCTCTTTCCAAATTCCAGTCAGACCACATGAGGATAAATCCTAAGCAGTTCCTAAGTTGTAACATAGTAAGTAGAACCCCCACACAGCTTCAATACAAGCTATCAGATGGACAAAAAATTAATTTTTTGTAATGCATTAAATGTAACTGTTCTCCTGAGCTTGAAGAGTGGAGGAAAAAAAAAAAGAAAAGAAAAGAAAAGCAGTTAACAGGAAATCATAGTGATGACAATCTAAAAGTTAGGTGTTAGCCTCTTAGTAAGTCACTGCATTTTTAACTGCTGCCCCATTATGAAYAAAAGTAAAAAGACTGGATTTTTACATGAGGCCCCCAAAGCCTTTCTCTTAGGGAGTACAGGATATAAAGACAAGTGCTTGCAGTAATTCTAAATTCTGTCCAAAATCCTTTGTGGAACAGGGATTACAGTCTAGCAACTAATACAAACAGTTATGGTTCACATTGCATCTGTCCAAAGAGCAGAACTTCCTAAAAGCAGAAAACTCTTTAGATAAGACCACACACAGTGTGTGCTCCTTTCAAATATGTGGTGCTCACAAAAAATAACAGATAAAGATTCAGAGATTTAAACTATGTCTTTTAACAAATTAGAAGTTCTTATCTAAAATTGCATCCCATTCAGTTTGTCCTAATCAGCAAATTCAGATGTTTTACATGACACTTTTTTTTTTTTTTGACTATCTTCCTGTTCCCCAATTCAAAATAGAACATGCCAGGATGACAAGAATCTGTCTTAATTAAACTGATATTATAATAACAAGCTAAGAGATCTAATGAAGTTTTGAAGATATAGCCATCTGCTTCTTAGCATACACAGTTTGTAAACCATAATTTCAGTTGCAGAGAATCAAGTAGTTCAACAGTTAGTGTTGAGGATCACAGTGTGCAAGGAGGTCATTTTCACATATAACTTACAAAATTGTGTTTCATTTGCAAAGCAACACTCTCCCATTCCTTCTCTCTTAAAGGCATAAGAAGTGAGCATACTTTAAGATTCCAGGTTTGTTTTAACCTTAGAATAACAATGACAAGAAGTCAGCTGTAAAAACCCAGCACATTGCAATATATTCGTTATTTATCTTTCTTACTGTGTTAGGAATTCTTCTGACCTACATAGCCTAAAAAATTTTAAAGATGCTCTTCTGTTGACACTGACACTGCTACAGCTAGTGATCTCAGCTCTTTCCAAAACAGACAGGGATAGAGCCACTAGAAGGGACCTTCTACRTCCAACATTGCCCACCCTAGCCTGGCATGAGCACAAGAGCACACCTGATCAGTGGATGGTTTAGTAGCAGATAAAACAAACGTAAGTTTCGCATGAGCCTAAGAACCAAGGAAGCCAGGTTTCTACATCTGTTGATTGAATTTTTCGCTGATTTATGCTAATATCRTATTCCTACAAAGTATTTTGGTCAGTGCACAATCTGCCACATTTGTATACGTATAGAATCCTTACTCATACTAACAGTTACCATCAATCAATTTCTGCCACTGAAATCAGCAGCAATACCTGCGGGATATAGCTTGTAAGATCAAATCTTTATCCATTCAATTTTGTTTGCTAGGAAAAAAAAGCAGGGAGCAATTAAGGTTCTGGCAGTTCGTTTTTTCTGTTTCTTTCTAAACTTTCAGTTCATCACATTTATCTTGCTTACTAAGCAGTTAAAACACCAGGCATGGAAAAATCTGTTCTAACTATGCATTTTGTATAGATARCATAGCACCTAATAAATTTATGAACAATAAAGCATAACCATTGAAAACTGAATACTGCAATTTGTTTTTTGTGAACCGTCTGCAGTTCTTCTCTGCATATGAATAATATGAAAGACTRCATGTTTGTATGTTTGTTGGTTCGTATTATTAGCTAAGACAGTATTACCTTAGAAACAATGCTGAGGCTGTTTGTCATGCAGCCAACTGAATTTAGGAACAGCAACATTTGAAATGTATGTGTGTGCGTATAAACTCATTAAGGTAGTTACCTGCACTTCACTATCACTTATCTTTTGCTATGTATCTTTTGTRGGTTGTCTCCAATTATCTTCTCATGATTGACTTGCCCCCATTGCATACATGCTTAGCTTTAACTTTCCTATTTTCTAGATGGCTTCATAAACCTTTACTGCACCACAGACACTTTATGCTTCTAAGAATCTTCCCTATGCCTGAGCCTCTACTCYTACCCTTCTCTCTTACTAGTTCAGCTTTAATGTATTAAGAATTGAAATCTTCTGTGATAAAATGACTAGCTCAAGGGACAACAGGAGAGCAGCTGGTGTTGTTTATCTTGACTATCAAGGTTTTCAAAACCATCTCCCATAACACAGACAAACCAACACAGCACAAGCTAGGTAAGTGGACAGTAAATTGGATTGTAAACTGGCTGAACTGCCAAGCTCAAAGGTTGTGATCACCAGCACAAAGTCAAGCTGGAGGACAGCCCTCAGCAGCAGAGCCCAGGGGCCAATACAAATAAACACCTTCATTAATGACTTAATTAGGGAATTAATGGGGAAGAGGGCACCCTCAGCAAGTCTGCAGATGATACACCACTGGGAGGAGCGGCTGACACACTAGACAGTCCTTAGAGATATACAGAACCTGACTAGACACGCTTCTGGGCAACCTGCTCGAGCAGRATGGGTGATCTCCAGAAGTCTCCTGTAACCTCAACTGTTCCATGATTCTGTGAAAAAAATATCATCTCTGGCTTTAAAACAAAGAACATGTTTGAGATTTCTCTCCTACATTGATAATTAATATATTAACACTGTATTTTCTAATTATTAAGTTTATTRTTATGCACTGTGGAACATTGTTGGGAACTGAACTACTATATTCTCATTATTAGCTATTTGAAAATAACAATTCTCGTATACATCATCAGCACCACCAGCGCTCATCTACTTTTCAGAGTAAATCTCAGTCTCTAATTGGCAGCTGTGAACAAAAATTATAATACACACATATATATATATATATTTAAGAAATAAGGGAAAAGGGTTGGCAGGAATAAATATTCTGTGTTTGTTTCTCAGCTGCTTTTCAATAAAATGATTTCATAATAGGATCACTTTGATCTTAGTATGTGGATTTTTCCAAGTACCAGCTGTTTTTCCAGTTCCAGTAAATTTTGCCTCTGATATCTACTACAATTAAATGCACACCACCCTCATTCACTACACAGAACAGATCTTACTTTTCCCTCAAAATCTGAAAAGAAAAATTCTAATTTGCTATAAAGTGAGCTGTATCTCTCATTTTGTATTTCACAGTTATGAGAAGACTGTTTTACCATTTAAATGCTATGTTACTCATCCATAACCTCCTTTTATGTTCTGTTTTGATAGCTTATGAGTAGAACATTCATCTAGTATTTCAACTAATATTTAATTGAAGAAAACTCAGCTCAGCACAGATCATGAATGAGAGAATTTACAGGAGATACCTATCAAGGGTTATCCAACAAACTGACATACGGAAGTACTAAAYGAGAAAGTACCATACATATCTTTCTGCCCCCAATGGTATCTTCCATTATGCCACCTCATTCCTGTCGGGAGCCATTCTACTTCCTGAAACATTTTCTCCCACCTGTGGACCCAACTAGATTTTTTTTTTTTCCAGTTAATATCATCACTAGTTTATTCTCCTTCAGCTGCATTCATTTTAAACTAGATCTCTCTCATGCCACGGTCACCATGTTTGGATGTCTGTAGGTACAGGGAAGAAAGGAGTATCTTGAGAAGCCTACCCTTTCTGTTCTGGTGTTACTGATTAAGAGTGCTTACGAAGCTACAGCCTCAGAAACCAAAACAAAGCACAGAGTAGAGTGAAGAATATGTGACCACTGATTGGGTGCATAAACTTAGCTGAGCCAGGTTCATGAGACCTGACACTTATCTCCTTATGATTACTAATACACTGGGGATATTCAAAAAKTTAGAGAGGTATCAGAATACAAAGAGGCCTTTCACCTCTATGTTATAATTTCTGCAAAGAAGGAACAAGATTTGTTATCTGTGATGGCGCTGCTCCGAAGTAGCATCTGCACATTTAGGTGACTAGCAAATCTAGCACACCTCACTGCTAAACCAATAAAGTCTCACTTAATAACTTAAGGAAAGTACAACTGGAATTCTCCCAAATTTAAGATGCAGATACAATGGAAATGTTGCCTTAAGAGTTGGAGGAAATAAGATTTAACTAGTGAATCAGATAATCCAACGTCTGAAGCAGCATCAAAGCAGTCTCTTGCCAGTGCTAGCCTCTCTGACTTTGTATTTTCAGTCTGCAGTTCTRCATAGCATATTCTTCTGAAAACATCAATTCCACAAACCCTCTCCTATTTTCTCTGCTATAGAGGACACATTATCACACCTTTCCATCAACTAAACAATTCCCTTAGAAAATTTGCACAACATATAATAAGATATTACATATGCCTCAACTACTAATATCCACTTTAGAAATTTTTAAAAAATTACCAAAAAAAATTCACCATGAGATGACAATTAGTTTTAACTTAAGCTTTTATTTCYCCCATGCTCAAGGAAGAACTGAAATAAAAAAATGAATTCCATCTCCATGATACTTGCACAGAAGCAAGCTGCATCATTTCAGCAAATTTTCCCAGTACAGTCTCATAAAATAYTAGCACTTCAGACCACTGTTGCATTACATATATACTACGTTTCTTAAACTCAAGTTACTATTTAGCCACTGAAGACATGATGACACTATCATCAAGCTTTTTCTTCAGTTCTTCTGGAGCTGAATTCTAAAGACGAAGAAGGCTTCAATAGAACTGAAGTAGGTGTTAAAGTCACAAAAAGAGAAAACATAAGTTCTTCAATCAAATTAAGACTGGTGCTTGGTTTTGTGGCTCTTGCATAAGCATGTTAAATTGAACTAGACTGGCACAGCAAGTCTACCAGTTCTTGGAGTGTATTTACCTGCACTACTGCTTTAAATTGAAATAATCAAATACTCCAAAAGGGCTTTTAAACTGAAGTAGCACATTTTACTTGCAATTGAAGAAAAAAAATGAAATAAAGAAAAGCTAAAGGGTAAAACAAAATGAATTTAAAAAAAAAAAAAAAAAAAAAGATAACCATCTTCCTCCACGCCCATCTTGCACAACTTTCTTTTACTGGTCACACACCAAATCTGAACTTCCAGAAATCCTCTAGGTTGTAACAAACTCCAAACAGTTTGCTTTTAATCATCCAGAGGAGAACTTTCCTAGCTACCTTTAAAACTTGACTCTACAGACATACAGCCTAGTCTGCCTACCTCTCAAAAGCCCATCTGATCTTGTGTTTCAAGCCTTCCTAGAGGTTAAGTCCCAGTGTCTCAATGTCTGTTCCATGCTCCTCTAGCTACACTCGTTTCAGCAGAACAGAATAAAAAGCATGTAGTAAATTACAAGCAAACAACACAGATAATCCATCACACATGGCAACTCCTCTTTGATAAGGTAAATAGCATCACTACAGATGGGCAATTTTGGAATGGTTTGAGGCTAAGTTCTTATAAGAAACATCCAATTTTGGGGGATTCATTCCTAGTACTAAAATAGCATTTGTGCTCTGCTGCTTACTTGAGTTTTTCCAACAGACTCTGCCTCACTGAAGCACTATTCTCTGGCTAACATCCGCTAAGGATCTCATAGTGAAAGCTGGCAGGTTTCTGTTAGCAATTACTTCAGACACCAAGTTCTGCATCTCAAAGCTCAGCATCTAAAAGCCTGAACACTGTGCAGCATTTTGAATAAATATCCCCACGACTCATCATCTAGCATATTTTCCATACTATGYGTAGAGGCTTAAAATTGTCTTCTTATTATGACTCACTTGAAATGGAGCTGAATTGAAAAAAAATGCTCATCTTATTCCAGGCTCTAGCTGAGAGGTCAAACCACAGGGAAAAAGTTAGACTCTAAACAAAAAAAACAAAAAACAAAACAAAAAAACAAAAAAACAACACCTCTAAATCACTAACGCAGTTCTCTATAAGGCAAACCTATCAAGTATGTATTAGCAGAAAATGCCAAGAAGGATAGACCTTTTTACGTATGTTAATACATACTTGATGCTAAAGGTTTGTTTCTGATGTTTAAGACAAAGTCCAGTCAATGAGCTGGAGGCAGCAAGTGCCGGCACGCATGTGTGCACMTGCACGTGTGATTGCGTCCAGCTTTCACAACCACGTTGCTGCATCCTGTCCTGTCACTGGTATCATATATTGGTAGATCTGATCAAATTGACAGAGTAGCTCAAACTCTTAGAGCTGCTACCTTTAGTGAAAGAGCAATTCACTGCTCTCAGTAAACAGTTTCAAAGATACCTTTATTTGATATCCAACTTATTCCCAGTTCCAAAAGSATGTCTCCAAACACTGATAGGAATATCTTTGTTTTACTCAAATTCTATTTATATCATCAAGAAAAGGAACGATACCAAGAGGCTATTAAACTGCTTTAAATATGACAAAGAGCACACTACATCCAAAAAGGATGCTGTGATTTGCCAAAAGTCCCTCACAAAATCACTATTAAATATTGAATATRTAAACAAGGAAAACAAATCATAAAGCCCTTTTCCTTTAAACATCCCAAACGGCCTTTTGACAGTCATGCGTGCACTTAAAACTACTTTCTATTGATCCCACAATTTAAAAAATAATAATAGATTGAAAACCACTCATAGGAAAGATTCATAGCTGGAGCTCTGACTAGTTACACTAAAGTCAATGAGCTCTGTAAGAACATAAGTTTTGAGTTTTGTTTTCTGCTCCTTATTTGACATAACATCAGAATTGCCAGCCACCGGAAAAAGTGTACAAAACCAGACCTTTCTGGTCATCAGATACTCTAGAACTCCTGACTTCCCTAGAAATCACCATATAGGGATTATTCCTTTCTTATAGACATTTATATTAAAGGGTCAAATTCATAAATGGTATCATAAGCATAGTGCAAGACCAAAAAAAGTGTCTTCTCTATCAAAGACAAAAAGAAATATAGTGCACCAACAACTTCCTCTCTAAGAAAAGACAGGACAGGAACAAACCACAGACAGGCATTAGTCACTTAAGAGACCAACATAACAACCAGAATACTATAGACTGATTGCCTAGACAGTTCAGAGCTTAGTTTTAACGCTATATACAGAACTTGAAATCTTTGAGTCATAAATGGATGCTGAATGAACAACTAATATATCGGAAAACAGTAAATAGAACAGCTTTTGTCCAAGAAATAGCAAATCAGGTTCTGAGTATTGTTTAAGCACTGTTTCTAGCTATTTTCACAACAGATCATTTCAAACAAAGGACAGTCTATAACATATTCAAATTACAAAAATTCCTGTCAATAGGTAACAAGACACATATAGGATACAAATTAAAAAAAAGACAAAACACGTTCTTTTTAAAAAAAGGACAGGAGACTGAATCATTTGTCATAACAAARCCAAATTACCTCACATACTCACACAAAAGTCACTTATGACTTAATAAATCCTTTATGAAAAAAATGAAAATCAATGCACACTAGTCTAGTAGATGATTAATGTTTGATCTTAGGCACAGTCCTACAGTTTTTGTAGTTCTTTTGTTTCTRTTACTTGTTAAAGACCTAGTGTTTAAGATTTCTTCAGGGATATTTTTTCTCCTATTCATTCAGATCCRTATTTTAATTATCACAGTAGCAAGAGCTCCAGTATTTCAATTCTTGCTCCTTTGTGAGGGAAGAAAAAAAAATGGGGGATATATAATTGTTTTTTATGCTGTCTGGTTGATTAGATTCATAAACATTCTGTATGGGAGCCAAACTCTCACAGGACTGTTTTAATTAAGTCAATTTGTTAGGCTGATTATAGACACTCTTCACGAACTTTAAAACCAATAGTTCTCATAACAATATGAAATCTTATGCACAGTTTCAGGAAACAATTTTTTTTTTTTTTGGTTTTATCAGAGTATTACAATCTTCACGTCAGAGAAAGACTCGCATAACGAATTTTTTTTTAATAGCCACTAATACTTTACTTACATATTCGCATTCACCATCAGTCAGYTATCAGTTACAAAAATATTTAGTTTCTAAGCTGTGAAATATTCTCAGGAGTTTCCTAACATACATTCCTACTTGAAATTTAAGAGCGGAACTACTGAGGTTATATTTAGGGCAATTATTTTAATGAAGACAACAAATAGGTAAAAGAGCAACCCGCTGAGGGAGCTCATTACCTACCTCATTAACCTACTGAGAGTAGTATAAAGGTTAAGAACTAATGCAGAGAAAATCCGTTTTGCAATAAACTCCACCTTCATGATCCAAAGCTTCTTTAAAAATCAATTGTTCATACTACTGTATGAAGACTAAATTTAATACTGTATCCTAGTTCAGCATGAACTATGGGCTCAAAAAACATAGTATAACTAGGCACCTGATTTCCCCCCTCTTAATTTTTACAGCCACTAGAAATACAGATTTTCAATCACTCACCTGCTTTAAATTCTAGACTTGTACAAAGTATATATCCTAGGGAAGACCTCAGCTGTTTTTCAAGCAGTGGAGAGTCTTCCAGAAGAGACATAAAAATCCAAACAAGAGTAAGTTCTACCTCTTCAAAATCCTAACTCTTCCAGAGATGCTATGGTACCAGCAATTAGAATCATTGTTGGTATCTGATGAACACAAAGGTTCATGGACAAATTCATCACTATCATCACTCCACAATTTCAGGTTTGGGAAGAGCCGTGTACACACAAAAAGAAATTCCTCCTCACACAAGATACCACTTCAAAAAGCTTTACATTTCTGGACTACAGCTTTAAACATAAGCATGGTAACTCCAGCACACAACTACCGTATATACTTTACACCTGGGTCCCTAACCAAGGCCACAGCAGTTGGCCATCAGACACTTCAAATGCAGCAATTACCCTTTTGCCCCGAAGGGCTGAAGACTCACATTCATTAGGAAATAACTTTAAACTGCAACCTTAAGGATTGTACTTTCACAGTCAAATTCCTTTCTCCAAGGGCTGAGAAGGCCACAAGTTTCTTTCTCTCCAGAGCCATCTCCTCTCCTCCTTCAGGGTCAGCGGGCACAAAAAGCTAGAGACCCACTTTTTACTAGGAGCTTCAGCTCTGGGATCAAGTGCTAAGAAACACAAATCCCTCTCCACTTTTATATATATATATACACATATATATATGTACACACACGTGTGTGTATATATATGTGTGTGTGTGTGTATATATATATACATATATATATATAAAATAATATTTGCTATTCACACTGCCCAGCTTTAAGCTTCAAAGTCTTTCCTACCTGCTTGTTTTGCAGCTTTTCACCAGCCTAATACCCTCAGGCTGCCGCCTTTTATAGCAGCTGCTTGCAATCAGCTGCTTGCTCACAGGTGTGGAAGCTACCGGGCTCTGCAGACCTCCTCTGCACTTGCTGCTTGCTCTATATGGTCTGTGATACTGCTACAAACACAGGCAGTGTATATTTTTAGGACATTGAGGTTCCATAGACCTCACAAAACCCAGAAAATTTTTGGACTAAGGTTGTGGGATCTGGTGTGAAATGTGAAATAAAGACCACAGATATAAAGCATTTACTGAATCCAAGAGAAATTAGTTTAGGCATTTCAAAGTGTACTTTGTAAAACATTACTTAAAATGGCTTTATTGGCAGTCAAAATACAAGACTTATTTTTGCAGGAAAAGGATCAATTTTATAAAAATGTTTGTGTCCATACATAAAGAAGGATGTTATGTATTTAATTCAGACACAATAATAAATTCTTTGTATCTTTCCTCAAGTTTATATTGATTTC